>NC_134825.1:167987013-168049814 GCF_004210375.1 Tachypleus tridentatus
GTACTTAACATATCATGTAGTGAAAACGTGATGTTTCTGAGAGTTAAACAGGATAGATTGATAGAAAGTTCAATTTCTCTTTAGGGGCTGACCATTAAATACAACTCTACTACTGTCACTATTACTTATTAGTCATTTAAGCTTTTCATAAGTAACTTTAGCCCCTACATATTTTCTATTTTTAATATTGATATAATGCTGTAACTTTCTCAACTCATGTTGAACATATTCTTCCACTTTAAGTTTCTAGTGTAGTAAGTTAACTTTGACTTGTGTTACTAGATCCTAATTATATTTTTAGTTCAACTTACGAGTTATACTTGAGTTCTGTTCTGTAGTTTTTACAAATATTAATGAAAGCTATATAAACTGTGTAAGTAATTTTAATTTTGGTAAGTTATTGTAAACTAAATAAGTATGTAAGTCAGTACAACACATTTGGTACTAATGTATAGACATAATAATTTGATACATTAAGGTCAGACTTAAAAGCTACAGCAAAATGAGAGGTAGGGGTTTTTAATTGTACTTCTCCCATTTATCATTTAAAACTGATATAACTCAGTAACAAGTGGTAAATCAAATGATATACTGTGCTTTGTGTTTATTTCTTAGCATTCTAAACAGCACATGTGCTAACTAATTTAGAAGCTTAATTTGTAGCATCAGTGTTAGGTATTGTATAAATCACATCTCAACCATACTGTGAACCACACTGTCTCCCCTTTGAAAAGTTGTGCATGAAGCCAAAGCTCAGCATTCATTTTGAAATGATGGGAGAAGAGGTAAAAATAATGTTAATGCCAAATTTCATGTCTCCAAGCCAGATATTCTACTGTTTAAATTGTGAATAAATAATCACTCTATCATTTACACTCCAAAATGTGAGTTGTAACTTAAAGAGTAAAAATGTAGATTTATCTTATATTATTATTGAGTGGCTCTTAGTATGATTGAAATGTTCAACAGTTACTTTTTGTAGCAGATAGTATAAGTAGTTCAGAGCTTTGGCTCCAGGTGAAGTCAGGATTACAACACAATTAACCTTTTTAAAGTCCATGAAGTAATTTAAATTGATAGATTAACTTGAACTCTTCCCATGACTCTGGATGGGTACTTTTGCTTGTTTAATTGTAAGTTCACCATGGTGAGCAAATCAAAAATAATACAATACATATTATACAGTACACCACTCTAAGAAGTCTCATCTTGTTTTGTTGATGAAGAGTGAAATTCCTAAAATCTGGCATAAATGACAGTTGGTAGATCAGATATTAGATTGGACTTCATATTTCTTTTTTAGTACATAATACTACATTATGCTTTCTTAATTTGTTTCTTTTATAGTAAGAATGAACTGATCAGTGTGGGACCCACGAGGCTGTATCAAAAGAAGTTTATGTTAAAGTGAAAAAAAAATTAATAAAACAAAGTAATCAGAAATAAATGTTTTATTATGTATTATTTAAATAAAAACAATTAAATTATTATTATAAATATATATATATATAACTTTCTTTACCAATAAAAGATATATAGTTATAAGGCAGAAGCCATATTTGTAGAAAGTTCCAGTGAGAATAATTGCCTATAAACAAGCACACCATGATGTTGCATGTACAGTGACTTTGTAGGAAAACCTTGCATTCAATAATTGTAAACAGATCAGTGACTGTAGACACAGAACCAGGCCCGGCATGGCTAAGTGTGTTAGGCGTTTGACTCGTAGTCCAAGGGTCGCAGGTTTGAATCCAGGTCGCACCAAACATGCTCGCCCTTTCAGTCCCACTATTCATTGGTAAAGAGTAGCTCAAGAGTTGGTGGCGGGTGGTGGTGACTAGCCAACTCATCTCTAGTCTTACACTACTAAATTAGAGGCGGCTAGCACAGATAACCCTCGAGTAGCTTTGTGCGAAATTCAAAACAAACAAAGAACCATCTGATTTTATTCTCGGTGATGCCTTAATTGTATGCACGGATTGCTATCAAAATCAAAATATCAAATGTTGACAAACCTAACCATCATACTGGACAAGTTATGTTGCAAAGTCCCTCTGTTTTAAAGAATGGATAGAGAGGTGACACATACTACTAGCCTGATTTGGGATTTGTAACATTTATTGTTATATAATTGAGAAACCTAGTGTATACATTTAGAGAGAAATGATGAAGGCATATAAATCACTGGAAGCATACATCATACTTTTATATATATATTACTTACTTGTATTGAAAATAATATGTAAAGATTATTTCTGTAGAGGATACACTGAACTATCATAGAATACTATTATGCAATTTTAGCTATTGCTGTATAATTAATCTATTTGGTGCATATGGAAGCATATGAAAAATGTGTGTTGGTTTATAAAATAACAAGTGTTAAAATTCAGTTCATTATTTCTTCTATGTACAGTCTGATCTTTTATTTTGAAGCCTCAGAAGTTTTAAGGACAAGATCCTGTGATTAATGATGATGATAAAACCCACTTGTAGAGAAATATATATGTAAAAACGGCTGGTTTGGGTTGAGAAAAGTTTTGTGTAGAGAAGCAAACAACGTTTCGACCTTCTTCAGTCATTGTCAGGTTCACCTGTTTTTCAGTTAAATGAAACATATATAACATTTCAATTTATATTTATAGAATTTGTCTCACATTATGTTAAATATTGGCTGCTGTACCAAGAATATAAATTTTTCATGAACACTGTAGTCAATTATAGGTTATTATATATGCAACATTATAACCTGGGAGACTAGTGGCAGTTTAATACTACCAGCATTTAACTGTTTGGTTTTTGAGTGGGTGATGATTTTGAGTACATTATTAACATTAGGCCTAACTTTTTTGTCATTTTACATATTATTATTGAAAGACATATCTGTAAAATAAATCTGAAGTAAAACTTGTCACTTCAGGTCTTATAGCATAAAAGAAAGAAAATTATGGTAAACTTTCCAAATATTGTTATAACTTATGATAAGCTTGACCATGTATTCTCTCGAATAAAACAATTTTAGTAAGAAAAAGGTTTAAATTTGTGACTAGTTTTATGTTGATGGAATACCTTTAATACTTGGCATTTGGTAAAATTTGTATTCTCCTTTCTTAATGAATGTTGGTATACAAGTGCTTGTGTCATTTTACTGTTTTATTTTGCAGAATAGCTTACAGTAATTTGTATATGTTATACAATTAATATATAGCTAATGTTGTTATAAACTGTTTTTGTTTTCTGATGTTATTAAATCTCGTGTGACTACATTTTGTTCATGGGTGCAGTGCAACAGTTTTTTAACTGCTATAAAATGCCAAACACAGACTTCATCATCTGTTTTTTAATTGCCAATCTTGCCTGCTCATTTCTCTGATCTATTTTCTTTCACCAGTGTCTCATTCTGACGAAAATCTATGAAAAGAAATTCATCTCCCTGTTCTACACCTGTTTTAGCATCACACAACAACACAAGGTTGCAACATTGTTCAACAACTTGGGGAAAAAAGAACTGAAACAAAGATGCAGTCTTAACTTTTTAGTTACCCAACACTGTGATGTCATAGCAATTACTGCTGTATTTTGTGGTTACAAAGTTTATATTTGTATTGGTTAAACTGTCCAACTCAATTCTCAGGAGCTAAGTATTCCAGTTTTGATAGGCTTAAGTTTTATTCATTGTATCAGATTTTACCTTTTTAGTGTTTTTGTAATTTGAACTCATACTTAAATTATAATTTTCTGATATTTTTTAGTGTCACAATGCAAGCAAACAGTGAATCAAGAGGGTCTTGTAGTCTTGGACCTTGTTTGTCTCCAGTTGTACGGCTCTATGTTTATGGAATCCATGGATATTTTACAGAAGTAATGTTTACAGCAGCCTGGGAGTTTATAGTTAATGCTAACTGGAAGTTTCCAGGTTGTACTAGTGTGTGGTCACTTTTTATTTATTCTTTTTGTGGGTATGCCATTGAACAAATGTATCTACGTCTTAAAGATCGTGTTCCCATCTTGCTTCGAGGACTAATCTACCTCATATTCACATATTCATGGGAGTTCAGCACTGGATACATTTTACGATACTTTAATGCATGTCCTTGGGACTATACTCCATTTGATTTTGATGTAGTAGGGCTGATAACACTGGAGTATGCACCTTTGTGGTATGTAGCAACCCTGATTCAGGAACAGTTACTGACAAAGAACATTCTACTGCTGCAGTGGAAAGTGTGCTCTGCTCCATTTCATGACAAGTGTAACTGCTGTCATTGTCGTGGTGATCTTGTGGGCTGTGGTGTCAGGAGTGGGAGCACAATGGCAAATGGGTTAAGAATAAAATCTGAGTAGCATTAACTTTTATATCATTACTGTTACAAATTTTTAAATAACATATATTGTATATCATATTTTCTGTTTAAAAATTGTTATCCCTTACTAGAATGAAATTATACCTTTAGCACTTGAATGCCCCATGTAAGTCCGCGAAATAGAATCCTTCTCCTATCCCAGAAAAAAAATTCTGGAAGAAAATACCAGTAGATCAGTATTTCTATAAATAACATATTTTATAGGATTATCATTGAATATTTAATATGAGAGTTTAAATAAATACCATGTGTTACAATCAGATATTTGAACTTTGGAAACTTGCTTCTGGTATTCATTATATGTTTTGCAATAACATTTTTTTTTTTTTACAGCAAATGAAATACAGATTGGAAGAATTTTAGTTTTATAGGATATCCATAAGCTGTTATACTCTGCAGCTAAGTAAATAACTTTTAGTTTTATTAAGTACTTATTTATTTGTACATATAAATATTTGAAGCAATGAAATATGTCAGAAGTACAAAGCTTACAACAACAAAAAATCAGTGCAATTTCATTGCTATATAGAAAGATTTAAATACAGAAAGCTAACTATTATAATGATGGTAACAGTCAGAAGTTATTCTTGATGATGAAAAACCTACTTGAAATGAAAATGTATCTCAACAGCTGCTATGGGTGTTATCACTTTTACTGATAAGCAGAGAACAATGTTGATCAAGGTGGAAGCGTTCTCTGCTTATCAGTAAAAGAAGTTAGTTTAAATTATACAAGAAGAGAAGATACACTATTTTTTTGTGTACAAAATAAAGAGGAATAGGAAAGTGTACATGTATTGTAATGGTATTTGTTCACAAATTCATTCAGAAGCTGTTAAAAGGAAACTAATTGCGACATGTTTTCCCATGAAAGTTTATACATGTAGATGTATAATTATTATGAGACTATTTAACAGTTTACCTTTTGTGCACAGGTAGACAAAACTATTTTGTGCAGATGTGATATATATGTCATACTTGCAACAGGAACCTGATCTCAGCTGTAGATAAAAAGCCTTTCACACAAATTGTTGTTTTTTTATTGAACTGTATGAAGTATCACAGTGTAAGTTCTGAGAATAACTCATTGCATATCAAAATGTATTTTAACTGTATTCAGAACAATTATATTCTCAATAATTAAATTAATTTTCTAAATTTAAAATAAGTTTAAAGTAAATTGTTAGACATAAATATATAATGCATATTTTTTTTTACTAGAACTAGTTCCGTTACTCGTAGATTTTTAACTGTTATTTTATTTCTTGATGGTGTTAATGTGTGTGTGTGTGTACTCACACCTACCCATTCCACTCAATTAAAAAACTGAAGGTATTTTCGTAACTTTGATTTGTCATTATTGTAGTGATGTGTTAATAATAATAAATCTCAAGTTAATTGTGGTTTAACTTATTTCAACATATATTTGAAACCTAAGTTAAATCTGTAAGATTTTTTGTAAACAGTACTTTATTTTATAGATGATTTTTAAAAATTTAGTTTTGTAAATGTTGTGATGTTTTAAGTAATATTTCAAGTACACTTCCAAGTTTTTTGTTCATGTTATTTTCAATTGATATATCCTATTTTTACTAGTATGAAAACCTCTAGTTTCACATCCAAAATCTCTTGTTAACCATAATAATAATTTCCTGACAGTGATTTGGTTAATATCTAATTTAATCTTAGTTGCAGTGAAATTCTGTTTTTTATTTTCAGTATTTGTTAGCTACAATATTTATGTACATAAGCAAGCACAAACTGCATAATCTTCAAACTCTGTCTAGGCCTAATTTTCACTCACAAATGCAATTTATCAAGTTCTTGACTTATCTGCTCCTTAATATAATGAGAAAAGTGTAACAAGTTTAATAATTTTAACTTTTACCTCATTTGAATTCTACATTTGTTCAGTATAGCTCAACAAAGAAATGTTGTGTTGATATACTTTTGAAGAAATATACAGTATGGTTTTTAAATTGTTAAAATGTACTTTGCTTTTGTCTCTCCTCTTCTGATATATTGTATGTGTTCTTTAACAATGTTAGGTTCTCCTTTTCTCTCCCTCTCTCTCTCTGTCTCTGACCCAACCATGTTAAAATATGTGTGATATATGTACTTCTTAGGATTACTGTTAAAACTGCATCCTTTTGTTTATCCTAACAGATTTACATGGTAAATTCAGTAAGAAGTCTGAGTACTCTCTATTTGGATATTGCTTATCATAACAGCTTACATATTTTTCACAAAATTAGTTCATGACTGGTGTGTCTTTTTGTTTTCAGAAGGGTCTCCTTTAGCTAGATTTTTAAGATGAGAAGTTTGTATTAAGCATTCGGTCATTTAGTTTCAGATGCGATTTCTTGAATTAAATACATATGGTTATATGTATTTGATATGCTTGCTGGAAAGTGAAGTCTGATAAGGAATATAAGAGCCATAGCAACAGTCATAAACATATTTAATGAATGTTTCAGAACTACGTATATATCTTCAGGCTTACTGAAGATGGAACACTTGTAATGCTTTGGCTCTAATATTCATTACTTAGATGTATGATATTAAACAATTTCACACAAAACTAGTATTAATAGTCTGTTTTAGTGGTTATCTTTTCTGTAATAGAAATTTTAAAGTGTTATTACATGCCTGGCAGCTATGTTGTTTCCTGTGTTTGTTAACATAATGTTCTCAGAAGTAATTTGTCTTAAAAAACCAAGAGAAAGAAAAAATTACTTATTTTTTTCTTTGAATAATGTTTCTTGTTAATGTACATGCACTACATGTATTTCATTTCCTTGGGTTTAAGCTGTTGTATTAATTTTGTTATTCTAACATTACATCCACTTATTCAGTAATTCTCAATAATAAAACTTAGTTTTTAGCCAAGTTTAAAAATTAGTTTCATGATGTGACTTTAGTTTTAAGAAACAGACTAAAGCTAGTCGTTGTAAGCTCATATAGACTATTTTTAGTGATTACAAGAAATGAACTTCAAATAACATGTATTTTCCAAATGGGACTTCATTTAGTCTCACATAATTAGTTTCTGTGATACATACTTGTGTCAATATATCCACCTGGAGATAGTATCATTTATTGTCTTATAGGTCAGTCATATTTCATATTTTCATTACATGTTGTCTAAGCTGGATAACCAGGTTGTTGTATGATGAACAGTTTTGTACAGATGTAAGGAACTGTGGTACCTAAAGGTCCTCTTTATTTCTTTTTGGAAAACCTTCCAACATTTGAGACCTCCATTCAGAGAAGGTGTTGGTGTTTGTCTAAAATAGGCATCTGTTGTTAAATTTGCAGGTATTACTATCTAGTAGAATTTGTGCATGTACATATAGGATTTTAAGCAATGAATGTTACCAGTTTTGACAACAATGAAAAATTCTTATACAAAAATTAGCAACTGATAATGTTCTTTTTATTCTGTGTCAGCTGTTCAGGTGGAAGGTATCTTCTTTCAAAGGAAGTTATTCCTTTTTTTACTTTATTTTACTGCTCTTACATACAGATTTTATTACTATTTTGTCCCAACACATTTTTGTCCTCTTATAAATAGTTAGCATATTTCAAAATAATACAAGTCAACAGAGATGGCTGTTCATTTGAACTTTCAAGTGGATCTTATAGAGAAACAGAACTTGAAAGGCAACTTTTATGGAAAATGTAGAAATGTGAGTTTTCAAAGAAAATTATGATCAGCTGTTAGATAGAGTAGTTATCTTTAAAAAAAATTAGCATTAGGGCTGTTCATAATTTTAAGAATATGAATAAAAGATGACGGTGAAAATAAAAGTAGATTTAGCATAGATTTCATTTCTCTGCACTGCTGGAATAACTTTGTTTGGAACAGACTCTGTCAACACCATCCTGTATTTGCATATGCAAAGGAGACTTAATATATGGTTAAGCCTGTTTTGTGTTGCTACTGTTGTAAATAATGGTCATTTTCTGTAACATTGAAAAGTTGTTAGTTATATAGTAGGCCTGACATGGCAATGTGCTCAACTCGTAATATGAGAGTAGTGTGCTCAAATCCCCATCACACAAAGCATGCTCATCCTTTCAGCTGCTGGATCAAGTAATGGTTAATCCCACTATTTGTTGGTAAATGAGTAGGTCAAGAGTTGGCTGTGGACAGTCTTACACTACAAAATTAGAGACAGCTATTGCAGATAGCCCTCATGTAGCTTTGCACAAAATTCAAGACAAACAGTTGCATACTATGTATCTATAATCAAGGTGTCAAGATAAGGTGCCAAGAGAGATATAGTATACTTTCTTACACCATTTTCTTCTTTAAAAGCTAACAGTTTATCTACAAAGATTTTCCTATTTCAGGTTTCCTGTATGTAGATCATAAAATGTAACCCTAATGGATATTTTATTCTTTTATATCTTTCCTTCAAGTATTGTGTATAATAAATCACAGATTAGTCCAATCTTCTAATGTCTCCTCTCTACATCCATAAAGTTGTCCATAATATATCTTTTGGTGTTAAGAACTTCTTCCTTACTAACTTTTGTAAACTTATAATTGCTATCATACTCTTTAACAAAAGTACTTCCAATATTTATTAGTTTACTGTCACAATGTATGTCTCTGGGGAGATAACTAATTTCACTATAAACATTTTCATATATTACTCTGATTCTGTGGATGGACTTAGAACCATAACACAGCCATTGCTTGACAATTTTTATAACCTGTAAGCTAAAACCTTTCATGAAACCAGATACAAAACGATAAAACTACTGTCATGACAGTTATATACTGTTATATCTATACATTTTCCAAAAGTTAAATATGTATTATATAATTTGAAGCTACTATTCTATGCTATTATTCCTCTTTACCAGATTCTTTGTTATTGGCTTTGTCAAGTTTTTGCTTAGTCAGATATACACTCTTCTTCTGAGTCAAAGATAAAATTGTTTTGTCATGTATATTATACAGTGTGCATTTTTTTAAATCAGAGTTATAAGCTTTTCACATTTCAATTTACAGACTTTTTTTTTCCGTGTATGTATTTATAGCTTTGATGCTTATTTCTCACTTATAACATTTTACTGAATGTGTTAAATACAATAATGACACATTGATCTTTAGTACATTTGAAAGTACAATACCATCTTCTCCACATATAATTGTTTATGTTCCTTAGTTATTTTCATTTATTTGTGCCATTCCCTAGAAGATATTAAATGAACTTGAAGCATCTGTGATAATCATATCATGCTCATTGGTATAAAAAACTTAAGTACAGTAGCACAGGAGTTCTCAAATGTTTTAGCTTGAGACCTTCCCCAATACGCTTCAGCAAAGTGACTTAATGAAATTTTACAAATAGCCAATCATGAAGTACCTTCCTGTCACTGTAACTTGTTCATTGGAAGAAACAAAATCTCAAACAAAAACAATACTGTGTAGAGATATTTACTGTAGTGAATAAATTATCACTGAAAAATATTACTTTTTCCAATGTTGGGAAGTTTTAAGCAGAATATCTTTACCACAAATAAGTTACCCCTAAGACAGCCTGATGAACATCTGTTTTGGAACTACTGGAGTAGTTCAGTTTATTACTCAATTACAAACTGTGTGAAAAAGACCAAAGAGTAAGATTACCAGTATTATTACTATATGCACAATGCAAGTTTAGTTAACAACTTGAGTTTTCTGAAACCAAGTTTTTATTTTAAAAGCTCAATTGTAGTGTTCCTTCATTAGTGAAAATTATTTTTCCGAACTGAATATATATTTAAACTTTATGTTACAGATATGCCTGTTTTTTTTTATTCTGTCTGTCCATTAGCAATGAAAGTTTTTCCTAGTTGAAAGAAAATTCTAAACACTTGTGTGATTTCATGTAAATATATTAACATGGACAAAATACTATGAATTTTTTATTTCATTTTTTCATGCGTGTTATTTGCTGTGGTATACTTATAAATGCAATTGTACATTTTTTAATGAATATACGATGGGTTGTCGAAATAAAAATTAATACCAACTTCTAAAAATAAATAATTTTTCAGAATTGTTTTCCTGGATTGAAAACAATCATAAATTTTTATAAATATTAAAATAATTTAATCACACTGAAGAGTATCTTTCAATACCATACTTTATTTGTGTGCATGTGTGAATAAATATTTCATTATTAAGATAAATTTTACTTCCAGTCAGTTGAAAATAATATTATACCAATATTGTACTGTTGTTGACCAACATGTAATACATTTAGATATTCATGTAGTAGTGCAAAAATGGTTAGAGGTGAAAATATGCACATGTATTCGAAGTTTATACATGAACAGCAGTTCTAACATTTGTTGACTGTTAACATGCATTTCATGTTTTTATATAAGAGTTATATTTACTATTCTCTATTTTGTGTTTTTTTTTAACTGTTTCATGTGTTTAAGACATACTGTTTAGGTCTAGTGTAATAACTTTACTGACTATTGTATTCTGAAAATCCATATTCATCATAAGAATCTCCATGGATGTATTTTAGATCTTTGGTTTTGCTTTTAAAGAACCTATAACTAAGTTGACAGAATTGCAGGGACTGAAAATTGTTTTATGTGTCAGAAAACTTGCACATCAGTATTCATACATATGATCTGTAATTATCAATCTTTGTAATTTATTATTGTTAGCATCTCACTTTGTTTTGTTCTTTCAGTGAATTCTGAAAGTCCTACTGTCTTCTCAATATAAATGAGAGGAAGTTTGACTAGAAGGTTGGCTGGTACCTTGGATGAACTAATTTGTCATAAAAAATTTTTAAGTGACACTTTTCTTAACATGAAAAAATAAATTGTGTGATGAAATGTAACTGGCAAAAACATTTTTAACAAGATAAAATATCCCTTAATTCTTAAAGGATAAGAAACATGTTCTGCTTTAATTATATTTCATTAAAACATGTCAAACACAGAAAATTACTTTTTACCAAGATATCCTAATGATATATACTGAAATATGTTTAGACATTGTGACACGTAAATTACATGAACAAGTTTTCATTAAAAAAACGTTTTAAAAATATTTAGAAATTCATATTCTCTATTAAAATGTGCATTTGATGGTGTGTTACAAATATGAACATGTGAAACAGTATCATGATTACACTTTTGATATTCCAAGTAATTGTATATGTACAGTATGTGTAGTTGAGATGTATTAGTTTCATTAATATAAATGCCAGTTAAATATTGCAGAGTATTAACAAACATGAAATAAGAAAACTAATATCACGTTTACATGTACCAGCTGATGCTGCAAAGCATTTTCGTGTCTTAGCTATAACGTTTCTTCAAATAGCTTTTGTAGCATTCTCCAAATTTATCAAAACATTGCTTTACATTCCTGTAACGAGCTAAATTAGTGAACAAAAAGTTGAAGAAAGGTCAGTTTCTTTAATAGATCAAACAAAATAAGTTTTCTAATGACAGATTCTAGTACTGGTACTCAGTTGTTTTTATCAGACATAATCTTGATTGATAACAGCATATTGTGTGAATATAAGAAAAACAGCATAAACAGTGAGAACATATAAATATGTGGATATCTCACATCTTAATTTGTGGGCACTGTATCATTGTGTTCTGAATAACAATGGATGTTTGATACCCTATCTCAGTGAAGTATATACCCCCCATTGTAATTGATTGGTCTTCTAATAAGTGTTAGCTTCTAGGGACAAGTGCAAGGTTGAACAGTTTTCTTTATTCAGGGAATTATGGAAAATTTCATGAGAATTCTCCCTTGTAATTCAGCTCCTCTTTTTGTGTTTGGTAATCATTACATAAGCAAGCTGGAGAATAGGGGGAAGATGAAATATCTCTCAACTGTTCAATCATTTTCCCATAGCCTTGCAACTGCCCCTTTAAATTAGGAGGATGTTAAGAAACATGGATTTAATCATTTCTTATTTTTACATTAAATAATTGTAATTTTTCCAAACTAGGTGTTTTATTGTTTAACTTCTTCAAGCAATGAATTAATTACTAGTTGTTATTTTCTCAACCCAAACGAGCCATTTTTGCATATATATTTCTCTACAAGTGGGTTTTCTCGACATCACTAGTTGTAATGTATATTTACTGTATATACATGTGTGTGTGCGTACTTTTTGTCATTTTCATTAACTACCTTCCATAGTTGTTGTTGTGTTTTTGAATCATGATGGTGTCTCATCTGTTCATAGCCTTAGGGTTTTTTCTTAAATTAAAATTTGAATATTTCGAGAATTTTATGAGAAAAAGAAGCTTAAATATTTAACACGCGAAGAAAAACAATTCTGATAAAAAGAAAAAATCCTGTGCCATATTCTGTTGGAAAAAAATCCATATATGGACAGAGGAATGTAATCGCTGAAGTGGTAAATTCCGATATAAATTACGTTATAAAAGCCACTGTAAAAATAAAAGTATATTAGCATTAGTTTGTTTTAGAAAGAATAAAATAATTTCAAAAAATGGTATTTGTGGTTACTCAATGGCACAAAAAGAAAAATTTCCTGGATTTGTTCTTTAAAAAAATAATAAATACAACAATTATGTATATATATATATATATATATATATATATATATATATATATATATCCATTAAGAAAGAAAAATGTTGTAAACTCACACTACAGTAAGAAAGGTAATAATTTTTATCACATCATGTAATTTGCAGTCCGTTAGAGGTCTCTTTGATAAAAGAGGATTATGATTTGCCAGTTAAGGCACCATACACCATTAGTTATAAGAACTTGTTATGTTCAAATATTAATTCTTATGTAGTTGATGAAGTGCTTAAGTGATTTATAATTGCAGAGAAAAATTTGTAGAAAAAAAACGGATTTATATCATAATAATTTATCAGTGATATGCATTCCTACAATGGTACATATAAATTTAGTATTCTAATAAAGGTTTTTGTTTTTCTATCCACTTAAAAAAAAACTCACTTTTTAATTGGTTTGTATGGTAGGGAATTCCTGGTGAAACCTATTTTTATAATATTGGTGATTTAGATATGATCTTGGGTCTGTTTCATTGGTGTGCTGACTCTTCATTGGAGTTACCTTTATTAAGACATGAATAAGCTAACATTTCGAAATGCTTTCAAGAAGGGTTTCTACGTTTTGTTGACCTCTAGATTGATTATGTTATATTTTAGTTGAATATACTTCTGTCGTTCTGTCGCACTGATCCACCATCCTTACCAGTATGGTATTCTAGCTGATCTTGTTAGAGAAGGTAAATACCGTATTGAATATTATAATTTTCTTATATTGAAAATGTGTTTTCAATGGCTACTTACCTCCTTTTACACTTCCCACCTTTTCTTCCCATGTAGCCCGGCATGGCCAGGTGAGATAAGGCGTTCGACTCGTAATCTGAGGATCGCGGGTTTGAATCCCATTCACACCAAACATACAATCTTGTGCAAATTAATTGAAACAAGATGGAACATTACGATTTTTTCAGTTTTTTTGCATTTTATTTCTGAGAATCCAAAGATTACTCACAAATTGATACATGATATGGCTGCCTTTATTTTTCAGAAGATCATTAATTCGCTTTGGCATCAAGTCCACGAGTTAACTGCCATCTTTACTAATTTTTGGATC
The DNA here is from genome assembly GCF_004210375.1 of Tachypleus tridentatus. Taxonomy (NCBI): domain Eukaryota; kingdom Metazoa; phylum Arthropoda; class Merostomata; order Xiphosura; family Limulidae; genus Tachypleus; species Tachypleus tridentatus. Next base: position 168,001,030 of record NC_134825.1, read on the forward strand.
GCGGTATCACACCTCAATTATGGCTTTAATTAGCTTATCTTTTGCAGTACAGTCTTATCCCCGAAGTCTTTCTTTACAAATCGCCCAAAGATTTTCAATAGGATTTAAGTCGGGAGAGTTTCCAGGTCAGTCCAGCACCTTTATTCGCATTTTGGTCATAAAATTCTTCACAAGCTTTGATATGTGGTACGGAGCCAGACCTTGCTGAAAAATGTCAGATCCATCTGGAAATCTCTTTTTTTTCAATTCTGAAACGACTCTTCTCTGCACAACTTCGATGTACTGTGGCCCTCGCATCATACCATCTACGATATGTAAGCCTCCAATGCCATAGTAGCTGAAAAAGCCCCAAAACATCATCTTCAAGGGATGTTTTACGAACTGATTGATGTGAGATTCTCGAAGTTTCTTACCTGGAGATCTGCGAACATGCAGACTTCTTTGGCCCTGTACGAAGAAATGAGTCTCATCACTGAATAACACCTTCCTCCATTGTTCTTGCGTCCAGTTCTTGTATTTCAAACCCCATTGATACCGTTTCTTCTTCATTGAGTTGATAAGAAGATGTTTTTTGATTGGTCTCCTTGCCCTTCAAACGCAATTTCGAATGACATAATATTCCTCAAACTTTCGTGATATATCCCAAAAATAGATCGACCGTGCTGCAAAACACAGTTAATGACGTCGTGTGTGTGAAAAAAATGACTATTAAAGGAAATCAGCGGGTTGAGCGAGCCTACACCGGCCGCCATGCTGAAAATATTGTGAAATGACCATTTGTTTCAATTAATTTGCAAATAGGTGTACTCGCCCTTTCAGCCGTGGGGGCGTTATAATGTTACACTCAATCCCACTATTCGTTAGTAAAAGAGTAGCCCAAGAGTTGGCGATGGGTGGTGATGACTAGCTGCCGTCCCTCTACTCTTGCACTGCTAAATTAGGGACGACTAGCGCAGATAGCTCTCGTGTAGCTTTGCGCGAAATTAAAAAAAAATCCCATGTCTCTGGTGCTGCCATCTTCTACCAAACTTTGAAGTGATAGTTTAGTACAGGGTGTCAGTTACACGCGCCATGTGAGGAGGTGACGCATGATGATTTGTGTGAAAGACGTTGGAAGGATGAAAAAAAGGTTTGTAGTATGCGTAAAGAAAAGGTTCGCCTATAGGGGGGCAACACTGAATGAAAGTAGCTTGTCTTGAGAAAGTAAATACCTATCGGAAATACATTTTCAATATAGGAAAATTATAACTTTGAACATTTACTTTAGGTAAAAAAACACTGTGCCGACATTATGGCGTGTGTTTTATTAGGACAAACAGCTCAGAATTTAAGACGAATAAGAAGTAGTGGTTGTCTGAAAACTTGTGTTAAGAGTTAAGGACTGGACAAGATATTTTCTTGAAAGGCGAAAGCAATAATATTTATAACAAAAGTACTACTCAGATGAATGTTAAAAAGTGAAGAAAGGATGTTTTTAAGTTGCAAGTCTAAGTTTTCTTTACCTCTGTAGATCCTCATCTATTGAACTTGTCTGAATGGTTTGGACAGCGGCTGTGGAAATCTAGCTGAAGTTTGGGACGGTCTCGTTTGCACTGACTTTGTTGGTTTTCTAGGTTTATTTACTCATATCGTAATATCTTGTGAGCTGAAATTGAAGGCATGGTTAGTTTTGGGCTTGTGGCAGCTGTGGATACTGGAATCAACTGGGATATCCACCATAAGCAGCTGCATTCAGTTTGTAATGCTTGTCTCCAAATATTATGCAGTTTGGCTAGTAATACACACGTCTCATGTTTGATCAGACTTCTATCATTTTATCAGGATAACAGTTTTCTTACTTCAGCAGTGTGATGGATGAACCACCGTAAAATTCCATTTTTTTATGAACAGACCTACTTGTTTTGGATCGCGAAAGGAAACTAAGTAATGAAAGTAAAGGGCTTGAAAAGAGTTATATAACCATTTTGTAAGGTGGCAATCATTTGTGAATGTTATTGATGAAAATAAACTATATTTCTTCTTTCATTCCTGGCTATTTGTAGGAGATTGGGATACCTTTCACTTTTATGTTTGGTGTGGTTTGAGGGGCTGGTCGTTGCTGCCTAGGTTGCTGGCTGTTGATGGTAGTATTCTTCAGATGTTAGATTCTAGCAGTATTGTTGGGACTGAATCGTACTAGATTTATGGCTTCTTTGTACCTCTTCACGTCAGAGCTAGGTTATTTTGCCATGAATATTACTAGTGAGTATGATGAATATCTGATTTCAGAGCTGCAATAGGAGTAGTTATGATCATTAGAGGTTACTGTAACAATAACCCAAAATGGTGAGTTGGTTTAAGGGTGAGCGTGGCGTGATTGTTAACCTTGGGCTGACATGGCTAGGGATCAGGGATCGCAAACTGTATGTTTCACTTTATGATGAGTTAAACATAATCACAACTTCTAGGAGTTTTTAAAAACAAGTGTTGATTATTCCGAAAGGTATATTAAAAAGTCTCTTATCTTGCCTATCAGGCCAAACTGTGGTCATACCTAATTGATATACTGTAATTAAACAAAATCGATATCTGGCAAAACTACATTTTGCCTAGTTCAACTAAAGTTATGCATACAGTTGTGTGAGTTCTTTATTTCTTATTGAATAGGTTAGTTTATTTGTTTTTTAACCCGTATATAAACACATAAATGGTAGTTTGAGGCTTGTGTACTTTTACTCAGAGTAGTCAGAGCTGCTAAGTAGAGGTTCAAAAGGTACCAAGTTACAAAGCTTGTTCAAATTAGTCTCTACAATCTTTAGGTGAGGTAATTAGGAAGAAAGAGTCATAACCTATATTTACTGCATAAAACATAATCACAGTTTCCGTCAGTAGATAAAATGACTTTGTAGTAGATTTGTTGTAATGGCAGGAGAAAGAAATAAAGTGAAACCTTTGTGAACTTCCTCGCCAGTCTTGTGAAAATCATTCGCGTTAGGGAAAACCACAACAAAGTAATAAAATAAAAATAAATCCAGAATTAAAATGAGAGTTTAAAAAATAAAGAAATATATAACCTTTACTAAAGTTTGAAATAAAGCTCAGCAAAATCTAAACCTCAGCAAAAGAATTTGAATTTTAAAATTTTCAATCTTATCAAAAACTAGGTCTGCTAAAGGTTATATTGCAGAAAACTCATAGTAAAATCCAAACAAACAAAAAATTTGTTTTAATACTAAAACCACTAATAACTTAATTCAATTTTGCATACAACACAGTATAATGCATATGACTTTGAAAGTCTAAAATAATTGGTTTCATCACCAGAGTTCAATAACAACAAAAAAAGAACTTATTAAAATGTAAGAACATTTGGAGTAAAATTTAGAAGTTACAAAAAAACGGACCTTGACAGGACTTGATACTAATTATAGTGAAAACTAAAACATGAATATTAATTATTTCAAATAGTACAATCGAGAAAAGAACCAGAAGAAGAAAGAAACTAATCCAAAAAATGTATATGTCAAATGCCCTTTCTATATTAATAACAATATCGAGTGATAAACAGCAATAATTCATCAATTATCTCTTGACTCAGCTTATGATGGAGTATTTATTCGCTACTTAGGTCACGAGAGTGATCATAAAATTTACATAGCCTTTTGCTACAACAATAACACTTGAATGTCACTGCTAAGGAATCTGGTGTTAATTTCATATCTACCCAGAGTAAATGCAATTAACAAGAAGGTAAACTAGCTGTTTGTTTTTTGTTTTGAATTTCGCGCAAAGCTACACGTCCCTAATTTAGAAGTGTAAGACCAGAGGGAAGGCAGCTAGTTATCACCACCCACCGCCAACTCGTGGGCTACTCTTTTACCAACGAATAGTGGGATTGATCGTCACATTATAACGCCCCCACGGCTGAAAGGGCGTGCATGTTTGGTGCGACGGGGACAAAAGTTTTAGAATGTAGCTTTTACCTTGGTAAAAGGAGTAGTACAATAACGGCCTCGAGACATCTAGTCAACAAAGATATGATTAACTGCATGTGTAGAAAGTGATGAAAGCTAAAACAAAAATTACATTTATGTAACTGAAATAAAAATACAGTCTATGCTAGTTTTTTATTTGTTTCTTGAATTTCATTCAGAGCAACCTACACTAACCATTTGTAATATAGAAGTGATAGGCTAGATGGAAGAGAGCTGGTCAACACCACCCACTACTGTAATCAAATGGTTGTAACAGCTGAAAGGACAAGATGATCAGTGATTGTACGCAAATCCATGACCCTCAAATTTCGAGTTGAACGGTCTAACCACCAGATATTTGCATAAGTTATGAAAGCATGAAATCCATTACACTTATGCCTAGCGATATAAACTGTAAAAAATTTAAAAAGCAAATCATTTATTTCCCGTATCATTCACATTATTAACTTGAAGAATACATTTGTAAGTCGGACATTGTAAGTGATTTGATTTGTCCAGCAACTTAAGTCGTATGAGAAAATATTTTTGATATAAAGTTGGGATTTTACTGTGTCATTCACAGATAAGTGTTGTAAAGACACAACATGGAAAGAACTTTATGAATTTCTTATCTTTAATGCGTGTGTTTTCTTGTAACAAAGCCACATCGGTCTATCTGCTGAGCCCACCGAGGGGAATCGAACCCCTGATTTGAGCGTTGTAAATTTGTAGACTTACCACTGTAATAGCGGGGAGATGTTTTTAATGCATTTTATCACTAACGTTTTTGTTTTTGCCTTCAGTTGAACTACAATATATTTATGTGTTTTGTGATATTAGAAAATATAATTTAAAGTTATTATGTTATTTAATCCAGATAATTATAACTGTGATAACCATTAAAAAATTTCATTTACTTATTCGTAAATTAAATATATATATATATATGTGTTTGTGTGTGTGTCTGTATAAATCTTTGTATAAAGACTCCAGAAATATTACATGTAATTTCAGTAAACTGTATATACTACAAAGTATCAGGTTTTGTTTTACCTATGCCGGAAGAAACAGGGTTAGTTTTAACTGTTTAGTCTACTAGTTGTGTAATTTTTTTTTAATTGGGAAATTACGTGTGGTTAGAAGTGGGTTGCAAGTGTTGTATTTCAGTATATTATTATTTAGTTTATTTTTTCGATCCTGTTCAAAAAGCATAGATTAATCCCATGATGGCAACGTTTTTCGGAGAAGTTTTACCAGTTTTTTCTCGAGCAGTAGTTGATGATGAAGACGAAGATGTTCCAGTCCCAGAAGTTTTTATTGTCAGAGAAACTACAGAAGAAACCACACATGACCATCCTAGTTTTGACTGTCAGCTGCTCGTTGTTGCTGTAGGACCATCAGCATCTACATTTGTTGAAGCTTATATTCTTTCACGACCATTATTGCCTGTTGCGTCAGTTCAGGTACGTGGATCAGACAAAGATGATACTGATGATCAACTATCCGGGTTAAAATTTAGAAAGCAACCGACTACTTTGGGACATTTTTATCATACTCACTTACTTGATAAAGTGTTGTGCTGTGTTGTCCCAGAGAAACTACTACCAGAACAGTCTACTACTCTGGGAGAGAAAATATTTTCATGTGTAAATAGGACATGCTTCACTAAGCCAGTAGTTATTATATTAACATCTTTACACATGTGTGAATACAAGACTCAGAAGAATTTTGATGAACATCAAAGTATTGTACTTCGAGCATTGCATTCTTCAACATACACAACAGGTAGACTTAATCAACCATATTTAGAACAACCCAATACACTCTCTGGATTAGCAGCTGCTGTTTTATCAGAATGTGAAGTTAGAGAAATTCCTGGTGTTTTGTTTGTTTGTTATACTGACATGTTAGATTCTGATCCTTCTCATGTTCAAGCTTTTGTCCCTTTATTAGAGCAGCATCCATTTAAGTCTTTCGTTACACCAAATGAAGAAGCTGAGGCAAATCTTAAAAACCTTCTCATGCAGCGGACAAGAGATTGGGGAAACCTCTACATGTAGAGTTAGCTATTGGATGAAGTTTTGATTATTACAATAATAACCTTAATAATAATAATAATAAATAATAATTACAATAACTTTGTGAGTGGTTATTGGTAATTTTGAATTCAGAGTAATAGCTTGATTTCCAGATTGTGGTTATTGCTTTATCATAAAATCTTTTTGCCCAACTTTCTCTATTAAACTTTATAACAAACTTTTTTAGCTTTACTGAAACCATAATAAAATTGCTAAAAGGAATAACTTCGCTTTGGTATCCAACTTGATGAATATCATAACTTATGTCACCAAAAATATTATCTATCAGTAAATGAACGATGAAATATGGTGTGTTATGCTTTCAAGAAAGATTTGTGGCTAAGCTGAGTTAATAAAGAATGTTTTAATCATCTTATTTGTTTGTGAAAAACCTCACATATTAAAACTTAAGATTTCACATAAGTGTAAGTTTGCTTTATACCTCATTTTGTAGAGTTTTCAAACATTAAGGTTTAATATGTACAAAGGAAATAATTTCCATGTTTTCTGTGCAAGATATTTGAACATCAAAATCAGTTTTCTGTGTGTGGTGTTTGAAATATCTTTCTCTCACTCCAAGTAACCTATATTTTTAAAGATGTTAATAAATAATGGTATAACATATATATATATCAATTTAATTTCCAGATTCTAGACAGTTAACTCTCTTTGCTAAACATTTGGTTTGATCATTTATTAGCACTTATTTGGCAGCTTAATAATTGAAATTTTCCTTACATTATCGAGATTATAACCTGAAAACTATTATGACTACTAGGAAGCAATAAATAAACTAAGTAATTGACAGAAAATCAGTTAGTTTAACAACTTTATTGATGTAGCATTGTCAATACCACTTAGCTGTGATGTTTTTTATTGAAAATTACAAAATTTGTTAAATAAACCCAGTAACATACATATCTTATGCTTTTGATGTTTTCCAAATGATATGATCCCACTTTCTTATGTCAAGCAAAATAGCTGTATTAAGATTTAAATAATTTTGAAACATTAAGTGAATATTACAGATTTTTAATTAACAAGCATAAACTTTATCAATCAGTTTGAATCTAATTTAACCACTTACTAACAATCCTGTTGTTGTTTTTAATGTACTTACTAAAACCTTTAATATAAATGACAGTTTATTTTAATACACATTGACATATATTAGTTGTCAAAAAAATTAGTTTGTTGGCATGTAAGAACAGTATATACTGTGCATTTTGTGATAGCAACTGGTTTATCTTTGGAATTAAATGTTGCCATTTTCTGAAAACTGGCATTCACTATACACGATGTTTAAATAATAGCATACATGTGTCTTGTTCAGTTTATGGTGTTCTACTACGTGACAGTTTGGATTATCTTTTTAAAAGATAGTTGTATATAAATTTATTTTTTTGATAATGGTAATTTCTTTATTTTTGGTCAAGTATAATTAATACCACTGGGTGCTACAGATATTTCACTATAATGACATCAAAATTATATATGTTTCTCCTGGCATAAATTTTGAAAGGGATGTGGTATTGCTAATGGTGAGGAACCATCTCTGTCACTTCCACTATGTCTGTTTGCAACTACATTTCATTGTGAAGTTGAAAGTGCCAGTACTTTCTCCATTAAAGTCTGTGCCACTCTTTTGATTACCCTTCAAAGTACTAGTAAAAATTTGAAAAAGCAGTTTAAAAAAAAGAAAAAGAAATTGTTATTTTTTTATTTCAGTAAACCTAACTTCATGCCTTTAATCACGATTGCCTTCATTATACTTGATTTAAAGTGAAGTATATTGTCCTTTGACAAATGGTTATAATTAGTTACATGTAAAATAATTTCTGAAGTTGTTATATTTGTGTAGCCAATAGTTTTAGTAATTTCTTCCTGTGGTAGCAGCAATGTTAAATATGTCTTTGATAGGAAACACTGATCATTGTTGGCATTGGTGATGGTGTCAGCACACAGAAGGAGTATGTTTTCTTTTGTTCCAGTGTCTTTTCAATGAGACAGTTCATTGAATTCCAGCTTTCGTGTACATCTGGTACAAATTTTATTTGAGGCATACTTATATCATTCTGTATAGCTATTAAGTTTGAACATGTTAGAGTTGAATAATTAAAACATATGAATACTTCTAATGACTTTTATTATATATATATGATAATGTGTGGAGAGTGAACATGATTCACTTGACAATCCAGGATTATTTAAACTTTTCATAACATTATTGTCTTTTATTAGGAGATGAATGTTTTTCCTTTTTGAATTTCAATATATTAATCAAGGGCTCCAAACTTTTCTGTATAGCATTACCAGTTTCATTTCAAGGAAAATACTATACATTAAAACTAGCATTTTTTAAATTCATATACTTTGATCTAGTGAAACTAAAAACTGTTGTTTGGTTCTGTTATGCATCACTAGATATTTGATGTTAGAAAAAATAGCAATGACATTTAAAATTTAAGCAGCAAATGCAGTGTGCTTCTTTCATGGATATGTCTGAAACAGTTTTGAGATAAAGAAATTTTGCTTAGAAATCCATATTGTGGTTATGTACTTTTCATAAAGCAAACAAATCCCTCATTAGGAACAACTGAATACAGCTGATTATGCAATACAATCAATTTACATGAGTAACTCCCAGTACAATAAACATTAATTTTCCATAGTTTCTTTGCTTAGTGACACTCCTGAATGTTTTGTTTGTTTGTTAAACACCCACAAGTTAAGACCACCTTACGAGGGCTGTTCAAAAATATATGGACTGTTTGAATTGCGCTGCTCCAGTTGGTTCCAGGGGAATCCGCTTGGTGTCGCTAGGTTCGCACAGATCAGCTGATTCTGACGCCATTTCCGATTGCAGATATCTTCATTTGTGTATTAGCTACGCAGTTTTAAGTGAAGTGTGATTTTTTTGTTTGGCGTATTTCAGAATGAATGGCCTGAAGGAGCAACGACTTGCTGTGAAATTTTGTGTTAAACTTGGAAAATCTGCAACTGAAACTTTTGCTATGCTTAACACGGCTTACGGTGATGTTGCTATGAAGTGTACGGCATGCTTCAAGTGGCATGAACATTTTAAGGATGGTCGACAGTCCATTGAAGATGATGAGTGTCCTGGCGTCCTTCCACGTCAACTGGCGACCCACGTCGACAAAATCAACACCCTGGTGCGGCAAATCGGCGTCTGACTGTCAGTTAGCTTGCTGAAGAGTGTGGGATATCAGTTGGATCTTGTTTGAGATTTTACCGAAAAATTGAAGATGCACAGCGTTGCTGCAAAATTTGTGCCTCAGAACTCTTGCGTTTTTGGCCAAACACTCGATCACTGTTCTTCCCCACCCCCCCTACTCACCTGACCTTGCTCCTTGCGATTCTTTCTTGTTCCCCAAATTCAAAAGACCCTTGAAAGGAAGAGGATTTGAGACGATTCCCGAGATTAAGGCAAATGCGATGAAGGAGCTGGAGGACATTACAAAAAAGCGTACCAGGACTGTTTCAACAAGTGGAAACACTGTTGGGATAAGTGTGTGCATTGGGGAGGAGAGTACTTTGAAGGGGTCTCAGACCTGTAACTTCTAAATAAAGTACATTTTGTTTTATGACGTCAGTCTGCGTATTTTTTGAACAGACCTCGTATTACCTTCATTACTAGCTTCTGTACACTTTGAAGTCTGTTTTTAATAGAAGGATCTGAATCATTTGATGAATTGACCAAGTAACTGGCTAATGGCTTGTAATTGTAATAAATGTGAGCTAATAAATGTGTTGTATAACTTGGATGGGAATCACTTTAACATTGTTATGAAAGAAAAAAGTCTTGGTATTTTGATTGATGAGTCTCTAAAGCCAATATTCCCAAACTTTTCCCAACTAAGAACAGGCTAATTCTCATACAAAGTGTTCACAGACTGTTTTATACAATATTGAATTTTAAAGTGTTTTTAAGATGCATTGTAAAACAATATACTAAAGTAGCTGTATTTTCAAATATGCATTTTTACTCAACTGGTGGACTGACATCTGTTCATGAATTGGCAATAGAGAACCACTGTCTTGAACCATCCTACCACTGTGCAGTAATATTAGTATGTAAAATAAAAGTTTAGGTTACTGACAGAAATATTGAATGTAAGTCTAAAAAGGTGTATCATTTCATTTTTAGGTCACTTGTTAGGTCTTATTTCATATATTGTGTTTAGTGCTGCGCTCCTTAAGAACAACATTGAATTGTTGGAAAGGACTCAAAAAAGTGCTACAGTAATGATGCCTGTGGTAGAGGGGTTGTTATATAAAGACTTTTTAATATCTCTGAAATTGCTTTCTCTTGTGGGGGCACCAATAAAGTATAAAGGGGATTTTATTGCAATGTTAAAGATGAATTATTAATGATAATTCTTAGTATCAATGTGTTATGTATTTCTTTTTCATATTAAGATGAAACTGATATAGTCTTTGGCAGGGTAGGGCTCATCTTAATGTTAGAAAGTTTCACTCTTTTAACAAAGTGGTTAGCCTTTAGAATGGTTTGTTTTCAAATGTGGAAAATGCAATAACTTAAAATAATTTTAATAGAAGGCTTGATAAATTCTTAACTAATCAGGATTGAATTTGATTTGTTGTTTTGTTTGTTTTCTAAATCTGAAGGGGCAGCCTTCATGTGAACCAACATACCTCTTGTTGTCCCAGTAAATGTTGTGTTAAATTGAAGTTTTCCCAAGAAATACCTTTCAACAATAGTATTTTTCAAGCATGAAATACCACTTATGTGTTTAAAAAATTGTTAAATTTTGATAACCAAGACAAGGAAAGAGATGATATTGAATAGCAAAACATTTGACTATTACTTGCAAAAAGTGTTGAAATCTTAGTGTATTTTAATGTTGTATTACAGTAACAGTACTTATTAAGGTGGTTAAAGTAAACATTTCCAAGAAGAATAGAGATGATTAATTATAACAATTAATACTCATTTCTACAGTGTTTGTGCCTATGTTAAACTTCATTATGATAGTGGGTTGTTTGGTAAGGTGAGTAGTTTAGAGATATTTTCAGATGTATACTCTTGGAGACCTTATAGACTTTTACATTTCAGAAATCCTGTTTATGTGCTTGTAACACATGGTCAAAATATGTGTTCTAATTGGGTATTTTTAGATATTTTTAACAAATGATATTGGTATAGATTTGTTTAAGATTCTTCTAGCTGCTTCCTCAGGTAATACCACTGTGTTAAGTTTAGAAATGCCTAGAAGTTAAATATTTGTACTTGGAACAGCCAATAAGATAGATAGCCAGGTAGCTCCTGCACTCTGAGAGGGATGACAGTATTGTGCACATATAAATAATGTTCTACTCTATGATTATGGAACAGAGATCACAGTAATAGATTTAAAAACTTGTTATCTAGCTAGAAGCTTCATCTAATAGTGCTATGAGCAATCATCACTTTTGACTTGTTATAATCAGTTATCTAAAGAATAAATTAGTGAACCCAAGCATGCCACAATTAGTTTGCAACTGTGTGCGAGTTGTTTATATGTTGTTGTTTTTTTTCATTTCTGTATTTAAGGCCATTATTAAAGGCAGTTCTATTGAGGTGTTTTTGTTCTAATACCATAAAGATTGATTCCCAAACAAAGGTGTTTTGTAATATTTTCTTTTTTCAATTGTTAATAGAGATGTGAACACTTTGCAATATCTGGAATCTGACTTTACCACCTACATGACCAAATTCACTCTGGTTTCTGGGGTATGAGGGAGTACAACACATACCTCAATCCAAAACTGAACATGAAATATGGTTGTGACTGCACATGTTGTGCAATACTGTATTTGGTTCCTCTGCTCTGTAAAGTGCATCTCTTCATGGTTTTCATCAGTTCTGTCAATAAAGTGACCATGAAAGGTTCAGTGAAGCTTATTTGCCTTTGTATGGTAGCTCAGTGTGGTACTTGTCTAAACATGGACACTTTTATTATTTCATGTAAATGAAAGTCTGTAGACATTCTAAATCCACATCTTTATGGCCAAGCACTATTTAGGGGTAACTTCTTTTGGCAGTAAAATAGTTTTTTTTTTGGTTAACAGACTTAGCTATTACTTGGAGCGCATTTGTTTTGGTTCTAACTTAATACTGGAAGTATGACATCCCTCTGTAGCTCACCCAATTACCTGAACTTAGTTCACTGAGTTGCAGACAGGATGTTAAAGCCATTCAAATTCAGCACAAATATTGTTTGGTTTGGAAATTTTATTCTTATTAAAATAACAAATTTGATAGTTTTTAGGCATGGTTGAATGGAATATGTTACTTAAAACATAAGGGTCAGAGATATCAAAATTCTGGTTAATACATAAGAGGATTTGAAAAGTTATTTTTTAACTACATTAATGTAGTTTGTAGTTTCTGTTAAAAGTCAAAATGCTAAACTAAATAATACTTTGAAGTAACTGCTTTGGATAAATCATAATTGGAATAGTAAATATGAATACACATAATAAAATGAAACTTGTAATGTTTAAAAAAATGCATCCAAATAAATTTGAAAATCAGTTCCTTTTGTGGTCAGTGTATGAATTATTTAGAATTTTATCATTAAATATTATTTCTTATAATCAGATAAACATTTGGTGACATTTTGCATTTATTTAGTAATAACACAGTGTTATTCTCAGCATAATCAATTTGATAAATGTGGTTGGAAATAATCTTTTCAAATTTTAGGCTCATTTTAAAATACAGAACTGTGCAAGGCAAGAAAAAAGAGGCTTATTGAATGTAGTTTTTATTTTGTCAGGAATTTTATGTAACCTTAACTTCTTCCATAACAGAAAAGGATTTCTTTTGTTTCTTTGTAATAAACAATCAGTTTACGTGTTATAACATTACTTCATTCTTTACTGGGATTGCTATTAGGTTAGTAAAAATGTGAAAATTAATAAAAACTGCTATTAAGGTAGATGGTTATGATATATTCTGTTATACCTGTCAACACTATAGTATTGAAAAATAATGATAAATCTTAAAAAATACTTTTTTCTCTTGTGAAGTGATACAATCATTAAAATAGCCCTTAATAGAAACTGAATGATTGAATTAACAGGAAAATCAAAAAGTCTTAAACCCATCGCCAGAATTTGTGTCAAGAAAAAAAAAAGATAATAAAATACACCTAATAATGTCAAAATATAGAGTACTTATTTATATGTATCCATTATAGTTACAGTTTAAGCCAAACTGTAAAACAGAATAGTTATTGTAATTAGCTGGATTGACATGATTGGTTCTTTAATTTCTTCACTATTGCAGCATTCTTTATTTTTTGAGTGAATGTATGCTTTGTGTATGTTTGTTGCATCGTTGAGGTTTTTGTTGTATGATGTCAAAGCCACTAAAAACAGATTTTTTATGATGGAATCCTTTGTTTTATAATGGCATATTCATTCAATATTTGGTATTTATTCACACTATGCCTGCAAGAACATTTTTGGCCTGCTGCTTTCTGTTACATTCGTGAAACATACACTTTACAGGCATCCAGAATTCAAAAAATAATTTGACATAAATCTCAAGAGCTTTGACGTTAACTGCTTTAATTCTCTTCTGATATTAGGGGAAGAAAACTTTCTTGAAGTGGAAGTACTGGTATCCTTTTTTTTGTCTCGGTTTATCATAGCTAAAGCAATAAACAACTAAGTGAATGTCAGAGAAGCCTCAGAATTTATCTAAAGACTTCTGTAAAAACATGTTATCCTGCTGAATATATGGTAGTTACATACCAAAGGTGGGTAGTTTTTTTAACACATATAACCAATAGAAAATTTGAGGATTCCCATGGGATGCATTATATGTTTAACCAAAGCAACTACATATACATAGGTATAAAAAGAAATATATCGTAGATGATATAGGTTCTATAACATAATGCACACATGAAAACATATATCATACTGTACACCCAGGGTGACCAGATATCCCACTTTTGCTGGAGCACTCCAGTTTTTGGTAAATTGTCTAGATGTCCTGAAAAAGAGTTCTCAAGATGCACAAAACATCCCAATTTTATGACAAAGACATTAAACTGTCAGTCACATCAAAACACTAATGTAATAGGCCTACTTAACTTGCTTATTGTTGTAGTACATACTTTCATGAAAGTTCTGTGTAGGATAAGAAACTCAAGTCTGAATGTGATGATATTTAAGGCAGTGTTCATCATAAAAACACCAAACAGTCATTTACTGAATTTTATGACAACATAATAAAAAGCAAAACTTCTGTTCCATTCATTCTTCATAAAAATGTGTCTGAGATGTTCAAAGTAATGCCAAAACCTAAAAGTAGTATGTTTGAAAATATAATAGATTTTTAAATAAATCCAGGTATTAAGAAGCCTATTTTAAAATTAATTTTGCTTGTTTATATCTTTCACCATAAAAATTGGTGAAGTTATTTCAAAAACTATGCCAATGTTAATATACTGTGGAATAAGTTCAATAAATTTAAAGTGAATTAAATAAAGGTTAAATCACTTTCAATTTAAAATGATTATTTTGAAAGGGCTGGGCTGTCTCAGTTTTTCAGTTTGGAAATGTGGTCACATGTATATTATACAATACAATAAAGCAAAAGGACTAGTAATATATCAAAGTTGTTATATATACTGTTCCAAAGTAATAAATATTTATTTTCATTTATGTTTATAAGCTGTAAAAAAGACATTCTTTACATGAAGGTTTGTAAAGTTGTCGATATTTTTTACATAGGGTCATAAAATTGTTTATATGCAAATCAGTTAATGAACTCTGTTCATAGTTTTGTAAAGTTGTTTAACATCTTTTATTTTTGTATTCAAATTTTCTTTAGTAATTATTATGCATTGTTTTTTTTAGTCTCTACAGCTGTAACTTACTGATACACCTTCTTATTTAGTGAAATATCACTTTTCATATAAGTTCATCAAACTGCAGTAGTTTTTGAGACTTTATATCACAATTACTTTACTTAAATGTTTGTATAGATGCACTCAAATGCTCTCCCAAATTTTCAGAATTCCAGATTGGTATTCATAGCTTATAAGGATTTTTTTTGAAATATTTTAATTATAAGGTTGTAAAGATTATAATAGACATATTATGCTCATAAAGTAGATTTGCATTGGTAATTGTCATTCTTAATCAACACAGTTTTCTGAAGTTGATCAGAATTCTTTAACTGATTTAGATATAATTAGAATATAAATGTTACCCTAGCAGTTTTAATAAAATTTAACCAAGTTTCAGTAATGCTTTGAGCACGTGAACTTGTAATAAATTATTTAACTAAGATGGAACTGATAAAGGCCAGGAGCGTCAAGGGCCAACACAGACTATGGGATAAACATTCTCTCTGCATTCCTTTTCTTTCCTTTCAACACTTTTAAGAACTTGTTAAAAAGAGGATCCTAAATTAAGATAGCAATGAATTCACGAAAAAGTCAAAACTATAGAAACAGCTGTTATTAGCTCACAATATGTGATTTATGGTATAACCAGATTTCATTTGACCAGGACCATGGGAAGTTGCCCCCATCCCATCAGCACTTGGCAAAAAAAATTCTTCAGAATATTTTGCAAGTGTACCCATGTTTGAACTTTTTTCTCTCACTCAGTTTTTTTTTTTTTTTTTGGTGTGATTGCAAAATGTTATTAATGTTCACACTGATATGTTATTTATTAGTATTATCACTAATGGATCTTGATATTGTTTTATTGAGGAGAATACACAAGTTTATTTTTTAAACATGTTTTACTTTGCCCTCGGTATATTCAAACATCTTACTCCACTTGACTAATAGTCACATGGTTTTCTCTTCATTGATCAACTAAAATTACAATAAACTTTAGTAAGATAAGTTAATCAAATGAATCCATTATTATAAATAGTAAAGAACTTTAAAATTTTAAAAAATAATTGCATATTCATAGTTAGTTTCTTTTGGCTTAAATGTAGAATTCATTACTTTGAAAAAAATGACAATTTGATAGTTGGCAGATATAATAATAAAACATGAGTGTGCAAAAGAATTAAACAGAACAAGTAACTTTTTGTAAAAGCACTAGTGTCATTCATTCCTGATTTTCTTGTAAACAATACAAGTGTGGATTAAAAAAAGTTCAAAAGAATTACCTTCAAAGTTTCAGAAATATTCAATAAATAAATCTCACTTTACAAAACTGTATCACCACAAAGCTATTATCTACTCTAAAGAGGAATATTGTAAGTGATAAAGTACAGAAAATAACTGGTAATGAATTTTACTATTCTGTGAAACACAATTTTGCATTACATATAAAACTATCTAGAAAATTTAGGGAAACTTATAAATCATAAGATTTTTTTTTATAATTTTAGGGGAAATTTATTAAAAAGTTTTTCAGTTTTGTAAAAGCTAACTCTGTTTAAAGTGAGAATGTAAACTATTTTCTTAAGAAAAAAGGCTGTAAACATAAGCCAAAATGTCTTACAAAGGCTAAAATTTTTATATATTTTTGTACATTTTATCAAAGTACACTATGAACATTTGAAATTATACTACTGTTTTACATGAATCAGTTGTTCTAAATGTCCAACTAAATTCCAAAAGTGCATCAAAGTTCTACCATGAATATGTGATTGCAAGAATTGCTCAAAATATTTTAATTATAACTTTCCCTAATTTTGTATCTATAGGGTGGCCCGTAAGTCGCTACCCATCCATTTGTTATCGTGTTATATTCAATTACACATGTATTATAAATTTTTTTTCAGAGAAATATGTACGATGTAAGCCCATGTTGAGGAAAATGTCTCATAAAACATGGTTTCGGACAATATTATGCAGCAAGAATGAGGGACAGATACACTGGATACGTAAGACATATGGATGGGTAGGGATTTACAGGCCACCTTGTATATGCACAAAGAGTTGATTTTGTTCAGTTAGAAAATTTAATTTTTCAGATAGCTTTGGGTTCTCAAAATTTAGTTTTTGTAATATTTATGATCACTCCATTGGCTTCACCAAGCAGATCACATAGATTTTCACTGTTATTTCTTATTCAGTATATGTCTGTGGATGAAAATGTTTCCCTATTCCTTTAATAAAGCATTTCCCAGCTGGTCCAGAGTGATTATTCAATGAAATACATATGAAATTCAACTATAAAAATTGTCTCAGATACATTTTTGATGGATGATGTCTGGGGAAAATGATAAAAAAGTGTTCTCACAATTTCCTATTTGAGGTAGACAGTTAAAATATGTTTATGGTTCGAATGAAGTTAGTATATATCAACATTAAATTACTTTCAATGGCACCATCAACAGGCCAGAGAGTGGCTGTTGCCAAAATCTTGTCTGCAAAATGCAATTAATTCATAACATGGTTTCTTCCCTCTAGTCTTACACTGCTGAATTAGGGACAGATAGCCCTCATGTAGCTTTGCATGAAATTCAAAACAAGATGCTTTAAATCCATGCAACACTTGTGGGTTAGAATGAAAATGAGATGTTCATACTGATCTAAATAAATTTATGTAATATTTTGGAGAATCAAACCAAAACTAATGGTGTACTAACATCATAAATAGGATTTCATATCTTCAAAATGAACTGACTTAAACGCCTGAACAAAATGTGAAACATAATATTGTACATGCCAATTTTCACCTATTTTAGTAGGAAGTTTTTTCTACAATTTTCATATAATGTGTGAATTCATATACAAAATTTGTGTAATTTTTATTTTTTGAATCTCTGTAAGATGTACATAGTCAGGTGTGATTGCTACTATATATTTTACCAATATTTATATAAAACGTTAAACTTACATAAATATAGTCTCAAATGTCATAAAAATGCATCATTTGCTGTCAAAATTTAATTTTCCCACATATTTCCTTCTATTATAACACCACTCATTTCCTTTTCTTCAGATGGTTAAGGTACTTGACTCATAATCTGAAGATTGAGGGTTCAAATCCCCATCATACCAAACATGCTCACCCTTTCAGCTGTGGGGGCATCATAATGTGATAATCAATCCCAGTATTTATTGGTAAAACCGTCGTCCAAGAGTTGGCGGTGGGTGGTGATGACTAGCTGTCTCCCCTCTAGTCTTACACTGTCAAATTAGGGATGGCTAGTGCAAGTAACTTTCAGGTAGTTTTGTGAGAAATCCAAAACAAACAAACAAAACAAATTTTCCAAAAGTAGTGCTCCCCCTTATAGAGTTCTGTGCTTATACCTACAGAGATTATTTCTTTGTGGTTTTCTATTATATCATTGATGGTTTGTGACCAATTTCTGCAAGAAAGTTACATCACTCTTTGCAATGACAAAGGCTAATATGTACCTTATATGGATACAAGAATGAAAAACAAAATACCATCACTAAAATACATTCTAACTAATGTACCAGTTCCAGCTTAACCTTGTGAAGATTATACATTCATCCCAGATACAGATGTCAATGATAGTGGATCTGGTACAGTTTTGTCACTGGTACAAGATGATGTGGAGTCTTTTATTGAACTTGCAAGTTCTGTGTTGAGTACTCCTGATTGTTAATAATGAAAAACAATAAAGAAACTGTTTGCATGTGTAGTATTTGTGTTTCATTACTGCCACTGTTTATAAGGTTGGGGTTCCACAACTGATATGGACCATGCCTCATTGAAATAGCTAATGTACTTGAAAAACCCATAAGTATCTACAAAAGTACAACTTTATTGTACAACAGTTTAAACAAATCATTTTATAAAAAGTGGAGAATGGCTTAGGCCCATAATTTCATGATAGCATCACAAGTTGAAATGACTTGAAGATTCATCATAGTTCTCTCATGAGTGCAATAGTCTATAAAGAAATACCCTATAACCTAAAGACTTTAGCTTAATGCATCGTGAATAAGTTGGCTAAAATAATAATATATAATGTATTTTTCATGTTGTCTAACGTATCATCTGTTGATATGTGCCTACTGTGTTTCTTCCATGTGAAGATTTACAGGTGTAACAGTTGGAGAAAGTCAAAGAGTGTAGATTGTGTCCCTGGTAATCTGCATCACGAGCATCACTTGTGAGCTCTCATTTGGCTTCAACATTGGAAGAAATCACAAAGTAAATTCGTACATTTCAGAAATTGTCTCATTTGTTTGGTGAAACTCAGGCTAACGTATATCACAAAAGCCTTCTGATTCTAGGGTTTGTTCAATATTACTCAAAATTGCTTTGAGGTATTTTCAAAAAATGCAGCATAATAGAAAGAATATTAGCATATTAAAATTCTTTAAATATTCGTCAACCATAAATGTATACAGGTTTATTTCTGAAAGCATAGTGCAAAATAACTATCTAGCCAAGTAGAATGTACTATGCAAGCCCTTATCAGCATATGAAACGCTTCAACAGGCGTATGTGTTACATATTACAGTAATACAATTTAGGGAAACACCTGTTGGAATTGCACTTTGCTGAGCCAGTTTGTTTTTTTTTAGTTTGAATTTGCAGTACGGTCATACGATCGGTTAAAAATTTATGTCTAAAGTAATTTGTGCAGATTTGCTTAAAAACAAACAAATCAAAATATGTTCCTAAAGACACAAATATTTAAAGTAAAATCTACAAGGAAGTTTTGTAAACAAGTTTTCCAAAATTCTAGTAATTCGACAATCTAGTTTTAGACTGTTGCTTGAAATATACTACAACTCTAAACATTTTGTCGTATTTTGATACATTTAAGAAGTGTGTGTGTGTGTGTTCTTATTGCAAAGCCCCATCAGGCTATCTGTTGAGCCAACCGTCATCGAACCCTGATTTTAGCGTTGTAAATCCGTAGACATACCGTTGAACTAGCGGGAGTAAAGTGGATGTTTCTTTGTCTTTTGTGCATGAAAATAACATGGAAGAAGAGAAAATGAAAAGAAATACCCCAAAACCAATTATATGTGTAGGCATAAGCCCCATTAAGAGTGACTCTTATGGATGGATATTAATTTCTGTGTGTTGTTAACATTTAACAAAAAAAAAACTGCTCTCTCAGTGCCACACCGGTGAGGCCCGGCATGGCCTAGCGCGTTAAGGCGTGCGCTTCGTAATCTGAGGGTCGCGGGTTTGCGCCCGAGTCACGCCAAACATGCTCGCCTTCCCAGCCGTGGGGGCGTTATTATGTGACGGTCAATCCCACTATTCGTTGGTAAAAGAGTAGCCCAAGAGTTGGCGGTGGGTGGTGATGACTAGCTGCCTTCCCTCTAGTCTTACACTGCTAAATTAGGGACGGCTAGCACAGATAGCCCTCGAGTAGCTTTGTGCGAAATTCAAAAACAAACAAACAAACAAGCCACACCGGTAAGCCTTAAAGCTAATGATGCTACAAACCGGATATCTATTCCATTTTCCAGAGTAATATTTATGTGGATTGAAAATAATAAATACATGTTACATTTTTTTATTTTAAAATAAAATCCATGTACATTAAGTATCTTTTGTTTTATGTGAGTTACAAATAGTTTTATATTCTTTTCAAAAAATTGTGTTTACAAATTCAATGTTTTGTGGAGTTTTCAGAATTTTGTTAAAAGTGCAAAAATATGAATGATTTGTTTTGTTTGTTTGTTTTGGAATTTCGCACAAAGCTACTCGAGGGCTATCTGTGCTAGCCGTCCCTAATTTAGCAGTGTAAGACTAGAGGGAAGGCAGCTAGTCATCACCACCCACCGCCAACTTTTGGGCTACTCTTTTACCAATGAATAGTGGGATTGACCGTCACATTATACGCCCCCACGGCTGGGAGGGCGAGCATGTTTAGCGGGCGCGAACCCGCGACCTTCGGATTACGAGTCGCACGCCTTACGCGCTTGGCCATGCCAGGCCGCAATATGAATGATTAGCTCAAGTTTTTAAATGAGGGGTAATATAAAGTTATTCTACTATCAACAATTTATCCTTTTGTCTGAAGCTTTTTTTTTGTTAAATTTTATTGATGTTGTTTTTACTTATATTTGTTTACATTTTCTTTGCGTGATTTTGATTTCATTAATTTTTAATAACATAAATGTATTTGTAGTAAGTGACCGACTCTATAAGCTTATTTTAGGGATTAGTTTTGTTCATTTCGAATTCCACCTTCTAATTTTAATATATTCTGTAGCATTTTGATATTTATTCAAAGCTTATTTCTTGGCCTGGCATGGCCTAGCGCGTTAAGGCGTGCGCTTTGTAATCTGAGGGTCGCGGGTTCGCGCCCGAGTCGCGTCAAACATGCTCGCCCTCCCAGCCGTGGGGGCGTATAATGTGAGGGTCAATCCCACTATTCATTGGTAAAAGAGTAGCCCAAGAGTTGGCGGTGGGTGGTGATGACTAGCTACCTTCCCTCTAGTCTTACACTGCTAAATTAGGGACGGCTAGCACAGATAGCCCTCGAGTAGCTTTGTGCGGAATTCCAAAACAAACAAACTTACTTCTTGTGCCAAACCGGTCTCTTTTATTCTTAGAAATGACTCATTCTACGTATTTTCAAAGATTTTTGAAATGCCGCCGTATAATAAGCTATAGTATGCTAAAAAATAATTAAACTGTCTTTAGAATTAGTGCATTCTTTCATATCATTCCTTACTAGTAATTTAAGGTGTTTTAAACTTTCAGATTTCCATACTTGTTTGTTTTTTTATTTATTACGTTTCGTAATTTTGAGTCATTGTGATTTCAACACATTGTGTTTTAATGTAATTTCATAAATTTTTATACATTGTATGATTCTGAACTATTGTATTTTCTTTGTCATTTTTAACTTTAACGCATGTTTAAATTATGTATAACTTTATGTTGATTTACTTGTTATTCATAATGCTACAAAACCGGGTTTCAATACCTGTTGTGGGCAAAGAACAAATAGTTCCTCTGTAGCTTTGTGCTTAAAAACAAAACAGACATTCTTTGAGTATCTAGGTGTCTCAATGTCTTGTGTATCAACTGAGTGAAATAATTAAAACATTTTACAATTTAATTAATTTAATTATTAAAATTGGTCAATAATGTTTTGATTTAACGTTCCAGCTGAAATATCGAAATTTCTTAATTGACTAGCATAAGACACATCTTTATTTAGTTTTCTAGATTTCCATACAGTGTATGCATGTAATTAACTACGTCGGTGTTTTGTTTGTTTGTTTTTGAATTTCGCGCAAAGCTACATGAGGGTTATCTGCGCTAGCCGTCCCTAATTTTGCACCGTAAGACTAGAGGGAAGGCAACTAGTCGTCACCACCCATCGCCAACTCTTGGGCTACTCTTTTACCAATGAACAGTGGGATTGACTGTCACATTATAAAGCCCCAACGGCTGAAAGGGCGAACATGTTTGGTGTGACGAGGATTCGAACTCGCGACCCTCGTATTACTAGTCGAGTGCCTTAACCACCCAGCCATGTCGGACCGCATCAGTGTTTATCAAATGTCAAAGAGACGTAAGTAAGTGTTAATCCTTTGTACAGACAAAGTATACACATGTAGGCTACTAAGTAATTGTTTCTGTACAAACTGGCTGGGGATGTTTTAGAACTGTACATTGACTATTCTGTATATGGTGTTTTTCAATTCAGTTTCAGTTTACTCATCGCGGTGAACAAATATTGGTCTACTGAAGAGTGTTTGCTATTGACACTACTGACTTATGCTTCAAGATTATTCAGCAGACAAGCTGATTAAGAATTGAAGATAAGTATGAAATCTTTTCTATCATTTGATTCTCCTCGTTTCTTTGTGTTATACCTGTTTCGGGGAAGTTTACACTTTATTATAACAAATAAAAAATATGAGACTAAGACTGCAATAGTGACTGGTTAGCTGTATGTTATATGCAGACTTTGGTTAAAGTATTTAACCTAACTATTGGATATTACACTGAAACTCTGGATTGCTTATAATAGGATTTATTATATAATTAAATTTAATCTTTCATTTTTAGTTTTCTATTCATATCTTAAGCATACCTTAGATCTCAGCAGCCAGATAGGATGTTTGTTTTATTTTGGAATTTTGCACGAAGCTACACAACGGCTATTTGTGTTTCCAAACAGTACAATCATACGAATGAGAAATCAAGAAATTTTGGTACCATAACACTATGATATGAACAAAGATTTCTTAAGTTCATTTATGTTTGTTTATTTTATTTTGCTCTCCGTGTTTGATTTTTCTTTGCATAAGAGTATAAACCTTTGTTTTATTGCTACTTTTAATTACATGCTGATGTTAGTTTAGCAAAAATTAACTCGTTTGTTGCTACATTCTCATTTTTCCCTCCCATATCTAATGTCCTGTCGAGACACTTAAGCAACTTTGTTTATTTCAAGCTGGTCAATCTGGCTACCTTGCATCAAATTGCTAAGTGATTAAATTTGTTAAATTTATTTTGTGACACAAATGTTTAATAAAAAAGTACTATTAAACGAGCCTACACTACTCTTATCTATGTATTATACATATTACATATATTAAGTGTCTATTGGCCGAGTAGTTAAGACACTCGACTCGTACTCTGACGGTCCTATGTTCGAATCCAAACATGCTCGCTCTTTCAGGCGTGGGGCGTTATAATGTTACAATCAATTCCACTATTCGTTAGTAAAAGAGTAGCCCAAGAGTTAGTGGTGGGTGGTGACGACTAGCTGCCTTCCCTCTTGTCTTACACTGCTAAATTAGGGACGGCTAACGGAGATAGCCCTCGTGTTGCTTGGCGCGAAATTCAAACCGAACAATTAAAATATTGTATGATATTGTGTATGTTTTAAAAATAATAAATTGTATTGCATCTCCATTTAAATTTGATTCCAGTAATGTTGATGAATACACAAATGGTTTTATTCATTATGGCATGTGTTTATTTGAGTAATGCAAATTAATTAAATTGGAATTTGTATCTCTTTATGTGTTAGTAAAGATTTAAAATGATCTCTATAACAATGTTAAGTCTTTGTTGAAACAGTCTAAATAACTCCTATTTTTCTGTAAATAAATATGTATGAGCAAAGTAACAGAGCATAGTGTTGGGTGGTACGGATTTTATAAAGATGTTAGGATATTTAACGACGCAGATGAACCTTGCGTCGTTTTGATTGTAATAGTTACATTTGTAATAATAAATTCGTCGCATAAAATGTATTCGTAACGTGTGTTACTGTATTAGCTCCAACGGTATTTATATGTTCAAATATTTATGGCTGGTCTTTGTGGACATTATAATTATGCGTTGTTAATAATGTACCACAATCATTTATTCATGCTGTAAAACGAATTGTTTTGTCATCAGCTCACGAAACTATATGAATCGATAGACCTAGATGTAGAATGTGGCTCTCAACCTAAAGTACGCTTTGGCAACTGCTTTCCCATTAAACAACTAAATGTTTTCCAAATATTTTATGACTGGAAATGTAATACATCATGCTAGTAATTTATTAAGTCATTTCGTATGCTTCCAATTGTTTCTGTTTAATGAAAAAAATGGAGTATAATTAGTTACGTTTAGAACATAGCGAGTATTATCTTACTATATATGTTTCTGAGTTCTAAAGGGAAAATTTCAAGGATTTGTATGCGTGGACATATTTTTTTTTTATTTATTCGGATTATTTATAATAAAATTCAAACTAAATAATCTGATCAAAGTTCCCCCATGTAGTGCTATATCCCCTTCTTTGATGGGGAATCATATCATATGGAATTATGGGATAGAAAATAAGCACTGAAATTGATTTTGTGATGACGTGGTCAATGCCATGTTCATATTAATTGTGCAGGTGTGACGTGTATGGTAAGTATGTAAAGTGTATGAGAGGAATATTCAGTATTTATATCCATTTTAATCTAGACTTCGAAACTATTGTTCAGTCACTTGATGCAAAAGAAAGTAACTTCATTTTTTTATAATAAAGGAAATGCCATTTTATTATACTTTAGGTGTACAGTTATGTTGGAAATATGAGAACTACCGTCATACTAACAGGGAATATAATAGAGCAGAAATTAAAGTTTCAATGAGTAATCAAAATTTCTGTTGGAAGATACCTTTACCACTAAAGCAAATATTTTACAAAAGAAGTTATCATCAGGAAGAGTATGTGTTGTTTATATGATCAAACATCACTGTTGTTTTTTCTCAACATTTAGTTATGCTCTTTCCACCTGACCTAGGGCTACTGTTACATTACTAGAACCAAATATAATTAGAACATCTTAAATAATTTAACAGTTGGAAGATCCTGATTTTATATTTTGTTAGGAGAAGCCTTTTTTTTTCTAAGGTATTTTAGCAAAATTATTTTTACAATTAGAACAAAAGGTAAATTTGAAGTTGGGAAGGTGGCCAACTCCTCTAAAACGTAAGACAAACACATGTTTTATGGAAACTAAACCAAAGCAGTGATTATATTAATATTGTAAAAGTGATGCATGCAGCTTTGATTTTAAATTAATATGTGATAGTGAAATTGTCATTTCTAAAGTGAAGTTTAGAAAATAAGTAATTTAATTTTAAAAGTTAATGCAAAGGCTAACAAAGATTAAAATTTGAGATTTAGATACTGGCCTAGTGAATAATGCACAAAATATTATAATTCATGATTATTTTTTGAAGTTAACAGGTCACTTCTTTATCATTTGCCATTTCATATTCTGTATTTCTACATATTCATGTTGTGTAATGTATATGTCATTTAGAGTCCTGTGTAATATCAAAACAACAAATACTAAACCTTTAATCATCTTTAGTAGTTTTCCACATACCTGCTTAAGAAAAACTAAATGTGAAAAAGCAGTAATCACTATTTATTTATTTATCTGTTGAAATATTCAAACGTTTACTAACTTAAAGAGAAAAGAAATATGCCATAACAAATGTATATTTGGGTTTCTAAAACTTACTACCTTGTATTTTCAAATCATCATATCTGATTTCTCTGTTCAGACATAAAATAGCTTTAAGCCTTTTGAACAACTGAATTAAATCATTTCAAGTTTTCTGCTCTGGTGAAAACAAGTTAAATGTGTTCTTTTTTTTACACCAACTATCATTATAATATATGCAGTATGATAATAGCTTTAAGAACCAAAGTCAGTACTGTAGAATAAGGTGGGTCTTTTACCAAATAAGTGTAGATCTTCTACACAAAGAACTTAAATGATTCACTTGAAAGTCAAATGTTTCTGTTTGTTTTTAAATCAAGATATAGTGGACTTTCTTGACTTCAGAATGCTGGAGTGGTCATGTGACTCCCCATCTCTCTGTCTGTGACTCTGTCCCTTTGATATGACTAGAGTTTATCAATGCCATTTCTATGGTAAGAAAATTAAAATACATACTAAAATCATTACCAGTAGTATGAATGTTTTATAAGTTAGAGACCACATCCACCATCCCATCCTTTCAGTGGCTCACCAGTAAACATCAGGGTTAATAATGCTAAAAGTTGGATTTTGGCACCCACTGTGGGCAAAATACAGTCCATTACATAGTTTTACACTTAATAATAAAAACAAACAAAATTTAAGTTTGTAATATTTTTGTAAATTATCTTGTGTTTTCTTTAGACACATTCCAGAATTCAGTTTCCACAATTTGCTGGTACTTGGTCAGGCTCACTAAAGATGATTTTTTCTCTCAGCATGAGTATAACATTTATTCTCCTTTTTTGTATATTGTCATTATTATTAAAAATTTACTGAAAGTGTACAGGGATGATCTAGTGAATCAATGATGTATAGAAGTAACGTTGAATATAATTTCAAATGTACTATGGGTACCTTTACAAAATGTGGAAAGCTTTTAATAAACAGTACAATTCTGTTGTACACAAAAAAATATGTAATAATAAAGTATTTGTATTCAAGAAGTATCTATGAACTGATAAACCAGTCAAGATAGAATGCAAGATTGTTTTGTTTGGAAGAATTAAAATACTTTTGTCCATTGTACAGGGTGTATGTTGCATTTGTATAACACCTGAAACCTCCAAAATGCATATCTACAGTTTTGTTAGTAGTCACATATATTGTTACTGGCATTTCTCACAAATTATCACTAAACCAGTAATGTAGGGTAATATGAATAGTTGATAACTACAGTCGAATACATAATACTGTGTTGAATGGTACTGTGTAAAAAGACATGGCACATACAGTTTACCCCCACCAGTAACATAGAGTTGAGTAATTTCTGAATTCTTTATCCCTAATATTGAAATATATTTCTGTATTATTGCCCAGTTATTAAATACTGAGTTGATTTAGAATTTAAAACAAAGAAACAAATATCCCATGGTGTTGGACTCCTCAAGTACTTTTAGATTTAATTCAAAGAATATGACTGGTAATTCTGAAGAGCAATAGTAAGTCTTTTGATCAAGCAGGGAAGATGATGAGTTTTAATAACTCTGTGAAATTTGTATAATGTAGAACATTGAAAGAAATAAAGATTGCATGAGTTCCATAATAGAAAACTTTGTTTTAAAAAACTCTAGAATCACTCACAAAATAAAAGCTTTCAAGTTCAAACTAACACAACAGTAATATGTTTTTACAGCAATTCAAACAACTTCTGTATTTTCCTCTCCAAGATTAGAAAAAAACATCTTTATTCAAGAATATATGAATAAATTTTTGTGTATCAATTCTGTATGTTGTTTACATTTTTATAAATGGATATGAAAGGGCATAATACTATGCTAATCCTCTTGTTTGAATAGAAGTTAGGTGCAACAACAATTATTCACTAAGGCTTATACTTGCTTGGCCTGGTTTTTTTGCCATGTCCATCAAAAATGGTATATGAACTTGTATATTTAGTATGAGTTGGTGATTTGTGTTCATTGTAAATGCATGATTAACTTAGGTATTTCCTGGTAGTGTAAGAAATCACATAAAGAACTTTTGTTGTAATATATAATTAATTTTACTGTTGTCTTTGTCTTGTGCAGATGTGATCCTTGTCTGCTTCAGCAGCTAGCTGCAAATTTTGTTACAGAACATGGAAACTAAACAGTCCAGTGAAGCAGCAGTGTGTTTTGTTATTGTATAAGTAAAGACTTTATTTATTTGTACACCTGTGTTTGATTTTCGTGTCCAATGTATATTCTGTTTAATTTAGCCTAGAATCTGTTGTGTACATTACAGATACGTGGTACTTACCTGTTTTAGTATCAGTGTTCCTTAATACCATGTTTTTTACAGCATCTTCTTTTATCTTTAATTCAGAGGAGTCCCAGTGTACACAGGTGATGCTATCCTTTTCCTGGTGAGGAGCTGCACTGCACATCATGTGGAAACACGTACTGTAGTTTTTAGGAAGTGAACTAACTTTAACAGTAAGTATTGCTTGTTGAGTGCAGCAAATACAGGGAAGACTAGGGGACCTTTATTCCTTGCTATATCTTACTTACCACAGCATCTGCTAAAACAGAACTCTTTGGTGTAATAGTAAGACAAGAAGAGGAAATTAAATCTTTTAACATTTATTTCTGCACAAATGCACCTAAGTAAAAGATATATTGGAAAATAAAGAAGCTCACTAAATGTTTCTGTTTTTTTTCTCATCTATTTTCTAATAGCATTCTCATTGTACTGTATAAGTAAAGAATTACAGTTGACTAGTTTTTGTTTGACAAAATATGTCAGAACCATAAAATCCAAAGAAAATATTTGTCGTTAGCATGCTCTTAGGTTAAACTTTTTTTTTTTAAATCTATTTTAATGAACTAAACTTCTGAAATAAAAAATGTAATACATTTTGATAGTCGTTAATATCAATGTATTTTAGAGAATTTTCACAGAGGAAAGCTCTTTTCATTAAATGTTTTTTAAATAGTGTCAAAATTGTGAACATTTTTTATAACACTGTACTACACCTAATATATGTTTATTGTCTAGTTTCAAAATATAGATATGTTAATTATATGCTGTATTGAAGCTTTGAGCTAAATTTTGGGGTTTCATTCTTGTAGTTAGACAAATTAGACTATATATATTGTATAGTTTGCAGTTTTTTGCTTAAATTTATGTTTTTTTTGTTAGAGTATGTGTATATCTATCTGTATGTTTAGATGTTTTATTTGTGTAATCTGTGATTAGGCTTAAAGTAAATGTTATAGTGTCACTTTAGAACATTTATCTTAAAAAATTGATAATAAAAGCTAAGCTTACAAACATTACGAGTCTAAGTAACTTCAAGTAACAAAATATACATTTATTTTGAATTACAAGAAAAGATTTAGATTTGTGAATAGTTAACATGATCAGATATTAATGTTTGTTTTACAGAATACTGATTTTTCAAAATGTTAGAAATTTGTGTAATTACACATATATGTATTATATATTTACTTGTACTTCAGTACAGCTTTTTTTGCATGTTTTTCTTTCTACACAAAGTATGATTAATGAATATAAAGAAGCTTAAAACTCATGAATTGGAAAGAGAATAACAGGGCAGGCTGTTAGAAGTCTGTGATTGTTGATTCTTTTGATCAGTGGCTGATACACAGTTTTCATTGTTTCTGCATGAGTGGATCATATAACTGCTCACTGATTATTATAGAAAAGTTCATATGATGCTTTACCAATTTTGCAGTAATGTTAATGGGACAGTATTGATTCTTTTAGAAAGGATGTTGTACATGTTTGTGTGTTTACTGTTTCTTACAGAGAAGTTGAAATGACTGTAAACTGATTTTTACACAGAGAATGATGTAAAATTTTGTCCACAGGTTCTTACCAGAGAAACTGATCTGAATCAGTTTGTTGTTTCTTACATTGATGCCTGTCAAAGTTGTGATTACTGACACTTTTAACTGAAAAGTTGAGATGACCATTACTGCAAAGGTGACTGATTTTTTACAGCAAAACTTGTGTTAGGTACTTTATTTACTGATTGTTACAGAGCAACTGATGATATATATATATATAAAATATCCATGTGTTTTTCTTTTTGGTATGATAAATATTGTGGAATTAGAAACAAAAGTATTTTGTAATTTACTTCACATGAAACATTAAAAATCATGTTAAAAGTGATGTACATGTTTAATTTTTTCTTGAAGGATCCAGAATTTGAAATGGAAGATAAAGTTATTTAGCCTATTTTTACAAGTTTAATTTTCGTGGAAGACTGGACATATCATTGTTATGTTTCCAGATGAGAAAAAAAAAACTGGTTTAGGCTAAAGAATCTTATTATTTACGCTTGATTTTTTTGTAAAACATTTTCAAGTAGGTTTATAATACTTTGTATTATTGTAAAGGATTCATTTTGCCACTTGACTGATAATAGATTAAAATTATATTAATTTTAATACTTTATGATTATGTAAGTTACATGACAGTTATAATTTTGACGTCAGTATGAACCTATAACGTTTTAAATGTAGCATTTTATATGGTGATTATAAAGGAATATTCTGTAATGATAATATTTTTAAATCTTCTCTTTGAGGTGGATAAAACTTGACCAGAAGCATATTGAGAATTGTAAGCCTTATTTCAGAATGTTTTCACATCGTACAAGGTGTTTTGCAACCATCTTTTGCTGTATTATTATGCTTATATCACTTTCCAAGTTTGCAGTATGTCTCTTTTGACAGTATAATATTGACAATCAAAATAAAATGTTAGTCACTGTACAGAATATTGTGGGACCAAATAACACTGTCTAGAACTGATGATGTAGCATTATTTAGGAATAAGATTGATGTGCTGACAGAATGATGTAAGACATTAAACATCTCAGACTCTTTATTAAATACCATTCCAAGTCCATGCTTTCTTGAATAAAACTTGTGGGTCCTAGTGTCACTTTTGTAATTTTGATGTTATTGTTACATTTTGAATGTTGGGTTTTCTTTATAATCACTTTTTACATAACTGCTCTATTTAATGTACTTATATCATTAGAAACTTACCTCCTTTACGGCATACTCAACACTTGTTGCTTTGTATGTAACCAACAGGAGGAAAATTATTGAGAGGCAGAGTGCTTAATTGTTGTGCGCTGTGTATAATATTATAAACACAACCAGTCACTCTTGTCCTACAAAAAGTAATTCAAAGATAAGATTTTGACATGTTTTAAATTCTTGCCAATATAACAAATTTAATCAAAATAAATGCAGTTTGGGGACTGAATTCAGGAACTTATTGTGGAGTTGTTTATGCCATTTTCTGATCCTTTTTTATTTTGAAATACTTAATTGTCTATAAAGAAAAAGTTGCACAACATCTCTAATAGCATATTGAAATAAAAACTTTCATTTAATGTTTCTGTGAATTTTTATGAAAGATTTATAAAGTAGCAATTGTATGATGTGTATTTATAGCAGAGATCTCTGGTTTATACAGAGGCTTTGTCATTGTATGTTCCACATACAAGTTGTTGCTAATGTTTAAGAGCATTTTTCATCAACCTGTATTTCATGAGACTTTACAATAAATTACAGTAGTTGATATTAC
The DNA here is from genome assembly GCF_004210375.1 of Tachypleus tridentatus. Taxonomy (NCBI): domain Eukaryota; kingdom Metazoa; phylum Arthropoda; class Merostomata; order Xiphosura; family Limulidae; genus Tachypleus; species Tachypleus tridentatus. Next base: position 168,032,581 of record NC_134825.1, read on the forward strand.
ATAATGTGCTGAAAGCATAGAAAAAAATTTGTTTTACATTGTTTTGTTGTCACAGTGTTTCTCTTTTAAGTCTCCTTTGATAATACATTTCATTTTTGTTGTTTTCTGTTAAACGAATATTAATGTTCATGTGCAGTTTTGATGCATATTCTTTTCTCATGTAGTTGGAAAATATGGGGAAAAACCCCAGTGGGTCAAGCTTATATCTTACAGTGGATAAATTTTGTCAACTATGAAAATCTGCCAAGTGCCTACATGAATGCATTTCCTTACATGGATATCATGAAGTACAACAGACAAATGAATTATGGTCAAAGAAAAATGAGAAGTCCTGTAAAGGTCCTGAAGTCTTACCAACTTTATTAATGTAGTATTCAATTGGATTTGTAGCATTTGAGTATTCATCATGTAATTATGACTTATGATTATGGATGTATATTTACACATAATTTGGTTATTATATGAAAATTATCTTAACCTAATAATCATTATGAAAAAGTTTTAACTTATACTTTTAATTATTATTATCTATATTGATTATTAAACTATATTTTTGTCATTGAAAAATTATTCTTGGTAAATTATTGTAACTAATGTGCTTTATTACTTATGAAATTTAATATTCCTGTTACAACTCATTTTCAGAAATAGTTGCAAATATAAAGTGTTTTCAACACTGATAGGAGACAGTGGATTTAGTGTTATCAGGCTGTGCTGACTGAATTGATCAGAAAAATTTGCTTCATATCTTAACCTTCAGTAAGATATTACCAAACAGCTAAATACGGTGCACACATTAAGTGCCTAATAAATATGAAATACAATAATATTTTATATTGGTTTGCTCACTACAAAAATATCATGAAATAAATCATTACCAGCATTTTTCAGTCTGCTTGTATTGTTTTCTTTGTCTTTCCACTTGCTTTTATGGTTAAATTAATCCTGGATATTTACTGAACCATTTTAGGTAACTGACCATGCTAAGGACAGTGAAGATAACAAAAGTTTGAAATGTTTTAAAGAAGTTTACTAGTTGGAGAATGAAAATCTGAAGTAGATGTTGCTATTTGCTCCACTCAGCACTTCCTTTATGAACATGTAAGTTTATGGATGGTGCTACAGTATTGATTTTGTATTTTGGAATGGAGTCTTGTATATTTATGGAAGTGATTCAGTGCTGTTAGATTTTTTAGATAGAAAAACATACATTAGAAATGTAAACCTTCAAAGTACTTTAAATAAGTACTTCAAAGTAAGTTCTTTATTTCTAATGTTAATAGCTCATCCTGTTTTTCATAGATGATACTCTGAAAGTGTCAACAGGGGGGTTAAAATGTTTGTTAGTCTTTTCACTACAGGCTCGGTATGTATACAAGTTCATCCACACATTTGCACCCTAAATTTTGACACAGCATGTGTATCTTCACAAAATTTGGTTGACTTTTAGTAAAGGTTACATGTATTTTGTATACAAAAAAATCAGATTTTTAATGAAATATATTTATTAAAGATTTTTTTGTGAAAATAGTCTTTTTCATTACTACTCTGAGTGCAAAGTTATTTCATGTTATGATTAAAAAAATTTTTTGTCCCCCAAATCTCATATATTAGTTACGTAATTCCTAAAACCTCCTAAATATATTTCAAATGTTTGTGTTCAATAAAACGTTATATTTTATGTTATTTTCTATATTTTACCTACGTAGGATCTGTCACTTGTCTCTCCTTGTAATTGCCATAAAAAAATTAAGAAATAAATATAAATTATGTCTTCTTCATGTTAGAATAGCTACATATTATAACACAAAAATAAAAATGTTTAATCTAAGTAGCTTAAGTCTCATAATGCTATATATTTACATATATATTTATTTTTTTTTTTTATTATATTGACATTTCAGTCATTCCTAACTAATATTACATAACTTGTGTTGATGCAGTGCACATGTGCTCATTACGTATCCAGCAATATAAAACTTGTCTTTAGTTTCTTGTCTTGGCTATGTTTCAGTGGACTAATATTTTGTAATATACAGTCACACTTCAATTATTATATGTGATATATATGTATATAGATTACTACTATTTAGAAATAAATTATTAAACTTATTTTTCTTGAAATATAGAACAATAAATTGAGAAGTAAAGCAACAATTATCTTTTCTGACTTCAACCTTTGTACTTGGTTGCTGCTAGACATAGGTTGCTAAGCCTTTTAAATTTTCACACATGGAGGATATCAAACAGAAATGTTTTTTAAGTTTTACATATATACAGTTGAATAACTAAAAAATTGTGAATAACTACACTGATACTGTAGAATTCCACTATAATTTATGAAACTTCAAGCACACTGAAGACACAACTTACCTCCTTGAAATATTGGATCAAAAGAACATGATAGACTTTTCACAGTTTAAAATGGCTAAAATAACCACTGAAGACATTTTAAGCTGTTGATTGGTTATTCACATGTCATGTATTGAAGTAAGTATATACAAAGGACCATTCTCAAAATGGAAAGAGGTTAATTGGGCCACTGTGCTTGATTCAGTACATACGCTAGATCTCAGCAAAATAAAAAGATATGAGATTCATATTTTATATTTTGGCTTGATAATATTACTAATTTGAGTTTCTCATTTTACAAACTTCAGACTTAGTGTTTTGACATCACAAACATCTGATTTTAATCAGTGCTGTATTTAACGCACCACATGACTCACTAAAATCTATATTTAGATGTTTTCTTTTAATATTTACTTTTAAATTAAGAAATTAACTCATATATAACATTAACATTTGGATTATAATCTACATTTTATCCTAGACTTATTGACATAAATTCATAAAATGGTAGTTCAATAAAATTTTGAGTGCAAGTCAACAAATGCAATGACATGACCTTTGACCTGTCATCCACAGCAAAAGGGTTAACTAACTTCAATAATATCATCGGAAATTTTAATCTAGGTGAAAAGGTAATTCAGTTTGATAGTAACCTTTAAAATTGCATAAAATATCTATAAAGAAAGAATGTTTTTGATCACCATGTATGATGTATGTGCTTTTGATTCGCATGGTATTGGAAAACATTTTAATATGTTAATCATATCTTAGAATAGCAAAATTTTAAAACTGTACAATGTGTAGTAGAATAGAAGCTAATTGTATTTAAATAATTAATTTTATAAAAGATTGTGTGATCTGTGTATTTTTAGTTGTTTCTTGTCTTATATATGATCTGTAGTAATGACACAAGTTGGTCTACATAGGCTTTACTGTTCTTCCATCCACCACCAGTATTGTTCTTTGTGGTGGGCTAAATTATGAACTTTTGCTCTGCAAGAGGCTTTTTTCTAGTACATTTAGATCCAGCCTGTTTCACTTCTTTATACATGATGTACAAGGTCCATCGATGAGTTCTGAGGTCCTATTTAAGAAACAGAAATCCATGTGAGATGCATTTGATGAATGAACTGCAAATAGCATTGCACGAATATGTGTTTGTGTTTGCATATTTATCAAGAAATGGTGTGTTGACTTAAGCATGTGGTTGGACACTTTGTCTTGATGTAATCATATATTATTAGCATTCAGTCCAGATAAAGATGGATTCCTTTACTGTAAGCTTGTCAGCATGCAGAACTCATTTTGTTTTTTTTTCTCAATTCTTTAGTTATTTAAATCATTATTATAGCTGGAGCTTTTAGCAATCAATGTATATATATTTCTGGAAAAACTTGGCATGCTTTACACTATTTTTGTTGTCTCAACAGAAGGACAATAATAATAAACTTTGTTGCATTCACTTAAGTAGATACATGCTTTGTTCCACATGATGACATAATTATCTTGCATGGCTTTTGATAGTTGATCTAGCATTTTATTGTGTATTTTGGGAGAAGTTGTGAGAAAGATCTTGAGTCCCATCTACAAACTTAAATACAGGTGAATTATATTTTGATATTTATAAGAGAGTTCACTTTAATTCCAATGGATAACTTGTATTCTTGGGTTTTCTTCTGATATCAAGCTGTTTTATTTTATTCACTACCTCCACTATGTCTGTGTTTAACTTAAGTCAGTTATGAACTGTTCTTTTTTTTTTCAAGCTGAAATCACAATTCTCCATGATTTAATGATATGGTCCAGTACTATAGATACACTTGGCTTCAAGAAACTAAAACATTGTGCTTTGAATTATTTTATAATTGCAGAATGGAGATTTTTACTACATGGCAAAATCTTGTAATATAAACCTCCAAGAAAAAAGTCTACCAATTGTCATATACATTTCTCACCACATTTAAAACTGAATTGCACCAAGAATTTCAGGGTTTTTAGCCTGTGTAGTTACAGGCTATATGAATGGTGAGGAACAAGGTTAATGGATATGCAACTTATCATATATAGATCATGAATAACTTTCTATAGTTACTATTCGCCTTTCTGATCAAGTTATATTTTTGCCAGATATAGTTTTAGTAAATTTTGTTGATATATCTAAAATGAATTACTGTATTTGTGGGAAAAGACAAGGGTAAAGAAGGTAGAAGTAGAATAAAATGAGGGAAATCACTCAGAAATGACAAGAAAAAGATCTAGACGAACCAGAGAAAGTCATGAAACAAGAACAAAAAAATGATCCTTTTATTGATTTATCAACAAAATGAGTTCAGAGTGTTGCTTGTTCATTAAAGGAATGTCTCAGAAAGTTCTGTTTGTGACTGACAAGTGGAAATATATTGTCGAGGTGATGTATATTCAACTTTGGTTATCTAGTTTTTTCATTAGAAGTAACATAAACATTATAGGAGATGACAGTAGCTGCATGTAATAAGTACACTCATATTTAAGTGTGTTAATTCCATCACAAGCATATACTATAAATCATAAAGTGGAATATTTGAAAAATAATATTTTTTTTTTTATCCTGATAGTTTGAAGATGAAACTAATATAAATCTTCAGGAATCAGAATATCCTAAGATCACTCTGATATGATTAAATTAGACTTTTCCCTCTTGCACCATTTACTGGATTAACTGTAGCTTTTAAGATAGAAGAAAATAGAGAGTGCTCTCTGCAAAGATGGTTTGAAAATTGATATGTAACTACTAGGCTTAACACATGGATAATTCATAAGTTTTTCTAATGAGTTTTAACTTCAAAAGGTTTTAGTCATCAGAGGAGAAAGGAACTAAAAATTACTGTTTATATTAGTAGGCCTAAAAATCAAAGCTGTTTCAAGTTATGGATAATTTTGTATAGAAAGTCTCCTTATGATGTCATGTAGCAGCTGGATAAGCATTCACTTAAGTGTTTATTTTATAAAAACACTTTCAATTTATTCATCTTTCAATATTAACTTAGAATTTTAGAAGTTTCAACAACTCCCAAGAGCAAATTTTGGAAACCCCTTAGCTGATTTCACAAGCTATCCTCCTTACCCTACCATAAATGAAAAAAAAAAAAAATCACTGTGCAGGATATTTGGTACAATATTTTTAATTAAACAAAATGATAAAGAAATTAATAATATTTTGAATTATTGTAATTTAGATGCATAAGTAATTTTTTCTATGTTTAAGAAATTGTTACTTATCAGTAACTCTTCCATACAAGTGAATACTATCAGACATTGAATGCACACTTCTGTATTGAATTTCAAAATTTAAATGCACATTTTAATTATAATTCTGTAATTCTTTTTTAACTCAATATGTTTTAGAATTGATATTTTATCATTTTGTGAGATTTATTGTAGTTTTCAAAGAAAAATGAGAAAAATATTTTTAATTACTTCACAATTTTGAAGAGTTTTACCTGTAAACAAAGCATTTATTGTTAATTTATTTAGATTTTCTGTGCCCATCCTAAAGCATAGGCTTATATATGCTAAGAATTTATTATTTCTTAAGAACAGAATTATCCAGATTTTGTTTTGTACATGATTTTCCTTTTGTATTAGTGGTGTTATTACTACAATCCTTCACTGCCACCCTTATATAATGCCACAAAATATATTAACAACTACCAATTTAGTTCAGGTTTGAAAAAAGCTATAGTTTACGTATAAGAACTGTTGGATGGTGCAGATTATAAATGATTTACATCAGTGTAGAGTATATAAAGTGTTTATAGTAGTAATTTATTTTTTCTTGATAAAGTGACTAGCCAGAACTCCTGTAGAGGTGAACAATAAAATCTAGTGGGAAGTCTAAAAAGCTTAGGAACATATCCAAGATCTGAGTTGTTGTTTTTATTGTTTTCTTCTTGAAAATATTTTCATGTTGATTTTTTGTTTGAAAGCTACAGAAATTTTCTTCTACTACAGTACATCAAGTATGTTAGGCTTAGTAAGTAAAGTAGATGATGGAAAAATATTATAATGACCAGTGTTAATTTTATCTAATTCAAAGAAATTATACAAATATAGTTTCTTTACAACATAAATGTATTTTATTTATTAGATGTATTTATCTCTACCAAAAATAATGTTTGCTTGCCTTACAAAGGTAAAGGTAAGGCCATTTTGAAAGGTTAGAACCTAAGTCACTGATAAATATTTTTTCAGAATTTTGCCTTGTTCGTTTATGGTTATATCCAGAAGTGATGACTGCTGCAAACATTAAATTTTTAAAAGTAGGGATGGGACAAATATCAATATGACACTGCACTATCCAGTGTCCACTATCTGATTGGATGGTAATTTTGCAGTGAATTGGATAATCATACAGCATTTCTATCAGTGGATTGTCTCATGATATTATTCCGGTATGTTACTATTTGCACATGCAGCATCACATGTAATAGGTATTGTGTCATTAGCATACTGGTGTTTCCTGTTTAATTCAGCATTTTCTCTGATAGCCATAATCTTATTATTATGAAGCTTGTGATTTATACCTCCAAAAATCAGATATTGGAAACTCTTGCAATTCATAACTGGGTAATATGTTTAAACTAGGCAGTATTTTTATAGTTGACCAGTAAATAAAACAGTTGAAATTTCCACAAAAATGGTATATTTCAGATTTAACAAATTAAAAGTACAAACAATTGAGGAGTAAATTTCAAATATAAAACAATCAGAAAAAGAATTTTTTTAATTATTTGTTTTCTTCAGTGAAAAATCTCATGAGTGTTGCAATGGAAAAGTAAAGCAATTTCATTGACACCTGTGACTACAAAGAAATACTTCAATAAAAACCTACTCTGTGATGTAATGATAACTCATTTTTAAACTAAAATTTTAATAAAATCCTTTTTTCTCATGGAGTGGTGAACATTATCAAATGTAAAGTATGAATACATTGTTGTAGGACTGTTAGAAAATTCCAGAAAAGGCCACAGACTCAGTAGCTTTATGCAGAAACTAGCAGTTAAACCTACTTGTAGGGTGAGCATTTCTTCTAGATTATCTAATATGGGTAGTTTTTATTTAGTTTAAACATCATGCTTACCTTTTGTTTATTCATAAAAATCATAATCAAGATGTGTTTTTCATGTTAGGTTAATTAATTTGAAAAAAAAATTATAAAAGGATTATTATGACACATTTTTTTGCTAACATACTTTTTGTGTGTGTATTTCAAATGGTCAATATTGTTCTTGATTTGTAAATATAATAGAATCAAGCTAAATATGTGTCATTCAGCCTCATTTCAGATTAAATGAAAACTTATCACCTGTTTTATTCCCAAAATATGAAATGTAATCTGCTTTAAATTAGTTTAACTGCTGCTGATAATTAAATATCTTAAAAAAACTGTGAAGAAAATATATTTATTGTAGTTAGTAAAATGTATGTTGTTTCTGTATGTAAATCTTCTGAAAAAGTTTGAAATAAAACTTTATATTTTCCCAGTATTTATTTCCTCATTTTAAAATGTCAGTTTTAATATAATTTAAATGTGAATTTTAACAACAAACATTGTGGTGCAGGTGTAATATTTTCCTTTTAGCTGTTTTACATCCATGATTCAATATTTTCTTAAAATTTTTCTCATTATCAGAACATTCAGTATGGATGTTTCAAGGAAGTTTATTCCATTGAAGATAAACAAAAGTCTATAGCAATTATCCTGAAAACTGAATGCATTCTGCATTAAATGAAGCACTTTTAGTGGTAAAACTTCAAAAGAGATCATCCTTTGAATATAACACCATATTATTAAGAATGAAAACTACATTAAGTTACTAATATGATGTTTGTCCAGATTAAAAAAAAAACATATCAATCATAATCACATTAAATATATTGTCTTGAATCGAAATAACTCGTATCATGACATAAATATTATAATAATTCATGCCAAAATACTATTCACGTATTAAGTGCTACAGTATATTGTGTGTGCTATTAAAGATTTAAAATAAGTTTATAATATTCATCAGGATAAATTTCAGTATGAATGTCTGATGAAACCTTTGTTTTCAAGTAAATTATTTCAAGTAATCAAAGCTTTTAAAGTGCATTTATATGCACTAGATCATATTTATTACTTTACTGCTCCTAAGTTACATTGAAAAATGTTGATTTTTAAAATTCTTAAAAAAAATGTATTCATCAATTCTGAAGTTAACTGCAAAGACAATTAGGTTTCTACTCTATACTGTTTCAATGTTTTTTTCTCCTTTTCTTGTGAAAAACAGCTATCATAAAAATGGTGATATAAAGAAATTAGTTTAGAGGTGCTTAAAATTAATTCTTAATTTCAAGTTTTCTTAGCATTTTTTTAAATATATTATTGTTATTTGGCTGTAGATATTAGACCATTATGGGTGTTGAAGTTTTACAATGAAATATATCTTCATATAATTTTTTTCTTTACACTGCAGGTAATAGTCACTTTACCTAATAAATGTTTATAAACCATTTAAACTTAAAATTATTAATAAGAGTTCTAAACAATTTAAATTTAATCACATTGCATTAAATAAAATTGTTCTTTCTATGGAAGATGAGACAAAATTCATTGATACCTCATAATACACATTGAGTTTTCTGTCAAGAAATTATAATTCTTCTTTTTAAGATTTGAACTTAAAATAATATGTATTAAGTGTTTTTTAAGTACAAGACTTTAGAATGACTATACTTGTTTTGAAAACTTATTGAAGATGATTCAAGTTAAAATTTTAGAAATATATTTGCATGATATTAAAACTTTAAAAATGTGTACTTTAAAACACATGAAATTATCCTTATGTTAAAGCATTCTGTAAAATTCATTTAGGAAAAATTTTCTCATTAAAAATGTGTACTTTAAAATATCTGTTATGATCCTTATTTTATATTAAAGCATTCTTGAAAATTCATTTAGGAAAACTTTTTTCCATTAAAAACGTGTACTTTAAAACATCTGGAATGATCCTTATTTTATGTTAAAGCATTCTTGAAAATTCATTTAGGACCTTAATGCAGAACACACCAGGATACAAATGGAAGGATACCTTCCATAGGAAAATTATTTGAGCAAGAAATGCATTCAAGGCAGGATGTTTAAATGAATTGTACCTTTGCAGAGCATCAGAAACTGAATATTAAAACACTAGAATGTTGTTTAATTCAAGTTGAATATACATTATGTACATTAGAACTGTAGAAAGATGCTTATTTTGTATTCAAACTTTAAACATTTGTTTATGTTAAAACACTGGAATGTTGTTTATATTAAAACTTCTGAAAGACATCTACTTTATGGGAAACATTTTGGAATGATTTACATAATCTCACAGAAGATCCAGACACTAGCAGCTGTTTTACCAATATCTTATTGTGAACTTACAGTAAAACTTTCACCCAAGCTAATTAACTCAGAAAACTATTATTTTTATGAAAGAAATTCTCTGTTTAATTTATTGCTTGTACTAATAAAGATTTTAGAATAAAAATAACTTTTTAATGTTTTCTTCAAATATAAGATTGACCTTATATTGAGTCATATTTTAAGACTTAGTTGCATTCATTTTCTCTTGTTTATTGAACTTATATGCTATTCTTATGTCAGACTTTCTGAAAAATCTCAATTGAGTTTTATCAGTTTTCACTTTTTTCATCAAATCTTTCTTTGTTGTAACTTTGTCATGACTTTTTCCTGGTATGCAGTTTTTCTTATAATATATTAAGGGATAATTTTATGCATGGTGGTAAATAGATCCTTGCCTGAATAGTCCCTTATCCTTAAATAAAGAAGCTCTTATTATCATATATCATAGACTGTTGCATTCATCTTTGATTTAAGTAAGGAAATTGGTCATGTGTGATAGGCTGTAGATATGTTTTCAAAGCGTTTTTCATCAGTTCATATAGATTAAGGATTGTATATGTGGAAAATGTAGTAGATATGAAGCCATTTGCAACCAAAATGTTTATTTGTAGACCAAAATTTACATTTGAAGCATTCATTATAAATCACATAGACAATCAAAATACATATATATCATTAAATTATAAGTTGTGGTGGTTGCTGTCTTTGGAAGCCAACTGGGGAACTAAATTGGAATGCTGTCTTCTCACCTGAGATTAAATAAATCCAGATGCCTGTTATTTCACTCTATACTTTAAAATATCGCTGTTTAACATCATGTATCAATACACTACAGCAAACTGTTAAGAAGTAGTGACAAGTTATGAAGTGTTTTGCTGGACTTGTGTTGGTAAACATGGTGGTACATGAAAAATAAACTTTCACATTTTACCTGTCTTCAGGTACACGTTTATGGGTTCTCTAGTGAGATAATGGTAAGTCTATGGACCTGTAATGTGAAAATATGGAGTTTGTTTCCCCATGGTGGACACATCAGATAGCCAAATGTAACTTTGTTTAAAAACAAACAAAAACACTTTTATGGATTATTTTTAAAGTGGTGTGCTGTCTTGGAAATGAAGGTCTATATTTGATCAAGTTTTATATGGCAAATACAATTATTATTAATAAACCAAACATTTGCCCCCAAATAGGTGCTCACCACAATGACAAATTAAAGGAGATAGTAGAATAGTGTTAAACTAATTTTAGAAAAGATAAAATCAAACTAACAGGACAGACTGTCACTTTTGTAATTCACCCACAAGTAATTACAACATGGTTATGATCAGTTAGGTAGATTCCATACTGAAAAGAACGTTGAAAATCCCTTTGTTGTATCGCTTACCCACAGAAATGTGACATTACACGTAAATCGAAGGTATTTGTACTTCTTACAAATTTTACTAACCCCCTTATAAAAAATAATAAACATCTTTGACCTCGAAACGATGGGAAGGAAGCGAGAATAAGAAAAGCGTTTTACCTGTAATGCATAATTCCCACAAAATAATGCCAAATAATTAAAAATATCTATTTATGCTATGTGAACAACACGTAACTTATGTTTTTTACCATTTTCAGGTTGCAGTACAAGGAGATAATTATGAAGATGAAAACATTTCTGGCAAAATATTGTAGAAAATGATGTCTGTCGTACAAATCATAAAGTTACATCCTAAATACAATGTTAAAGATATGGAGAAATGTCGTACAATATACAATTATAAATACATCGAACTCTGCGGTTTTCTTGGCTATATCATTTGTTACAATTTACTATTAACTAGGCTTACGCAACCGAGATTACTTGGTCCATAAGAAAGATCGCATCTCTTTGGTGACATTGTACAGGTTTATGGTCTTCAGCAAAAGGACTTTGCGTAGTGCCCTAGGGAAGGATTAGCGTGTGGGTCCTCCTTTCTAAGAAGTAGTGGCTCCCGGGGAAATTTTCCAAACCTCCCTGACCTTAACTAATCTGAATATGAACTGTTGAAATGTGTATTTTTTCTTGTTACACTTATTACGAAAAAAAGATGATGGAGTGTAACTTCATAAGGTGTTATTATTTTAAACACTAAACAAACTTAAATGTAAATCACCTGTATACATTCTTTTTAAAGAAATTTGATCTGTTTAAGAGAATGGAAACAAAAGAAAATTTTGGTCGTGCATGATTAGTTGCGGGTGGGTTATAGAAGTGACATTCAATCCTGCTATTTGATTAAAAGTATCTGACTGGCAGCCTTTTTTCTTACTGCTCAGTTGAATAAATTATTTAACCTTTAAATAAAGGGGAAGATGAAATATATAATAGAAAGAATAAAAATTAAAAGTTTTATTAAACCTACAATAGGTAGCGCTATCGCATCATATATGGCGGTTAAAAACGTTAAAACTAGCAAGATTTTTATTTTAATGATGAGATTTTTTAAGTAAACGATTTACAGAAAAGAAAGCTCGTCCGTAAGATTAACAGACAAAACTATCAAACACTGTAACCAAGTTTAATGGTTTCTAAGAGTGTGTGAGATTTGAAGAGTTACTGAACTTTTAGAAATAGCATCAAAATCGGTCAGTCATACTCGTTTATAAGTTTATCCTGCACTTGAGCCCTCAAGATATCTTAACGTTTTACTTCTTTTAGTGATTTGTGATTTTCCTCTCGACATCTTTTAACCTCCTTTTAGACCTTCGTCTTGATCTCTTTCACTGCAAGGTCCAGCCAGGTGGTTAGGGTGCTCGACTCGTAAACTAAAGGTTGCGGGTTCGAATCCCCGTCTCATCCTACATGTTCGCCCTTTAAGCCAAGGGGGCATTATAAAGTTACGGTCAATCCTACTATTTGTTGGTAAAAGAGTAGCACAAGAGTGGGTGGTAAGAAATTATGACTTTCATTTAGTCTTTCACTTTGTCCTTGACACACTTTCGACCTAAATTTTTCATTTTCATGATCAAACCTACTGAACTGAGTGGCTATCGCTGTGATAGGTTGTGCAAACAGTATTGTCACATCCGTATCTTCAACTCTTACACCTTACTGTTTTTTCTCCACCATTTACGGCACGTAGTAGAGATTTGTTTGTTTGTTTGTTTATTTTGGAATTTCGCACAAAGCTACTCGAGGGCTATCTGTGCTAGCCGTCCCTAATTTAGCAATGTAAGACTAGAGGGAAGGCAGTTAGTCATCACCACCCACCGCCAACTCTTGGGCTACTCTTTTACCAACGAATAGTGGGATTGACCGTCACATTATAACGCCCCCACGGCTGGGAAGGCGAGCATGTTTGGCGACTCGGGCGCGAACCCGCGACCCTCAGATTACGAAGCGCACGCCTTAACGCGCTAGGCCATGCCAGGCCCACGTAGTAGAGAACAACGTTGAACATACATAACGACTAAATACATCACTGTATCATACTATTTTTCCCTTCAAACCACTCTGACCTTTCCATTTTACCTTCACATATCATGCTTTTGATAAGTCGTACAATCTTAGCTGGTGTTCTTTAACGTCCGGATGCGAATGCCTGCTCGTAAAATCCTCTGTTGCAAAACAGTACTGGTTGTTTAGCATTTCCCTTATCTTGATGTCAGTTATTCTATTCAACATAACTCTAGGTCCGTCATGGTCAGTGGTTGGGGCGCTCGACTCGCAATCTGAGAGTCGTGGGTTTGGATTCTCATTCCACCAAACACGCTCACCCTTTCAGCCGTGTGGGTGTTATAATGTAACGACCAATGCCACTTTTCGTTGGTAAAAGAGTAACCCAAAAGTTGGCAGTTAGTAGTAATGATTTCCCTTCAGTCTTTCACTACTAAATTAGGTAGCTTTGCGCGAACTTCCAAACAAACCAAAACAACAGACCTCTACTTTTAGTAAAGTCGTCTTTTGTTTTTTCATGTCATTAATTTCCGTTACGTTTTTGTGTAATAGAACAACAATATTGGTCAAAACGTCGGGTTTCCTTCATATTTTCCTGTATCAAAATCCTCGGCCATTTTATTATTTTCTCTCCTTCAAACTTAAACAGTCCAGCAGGCGAATTACCAACTCCTAAGGTCTTCACATTCCTCATACGTGTTATGACTTTTAACTTCCACCTCACTCCCATCTCTCTCAAGGCTTACATCTTCTAAACTGAGGGTTTCTTCAATCCCTTGCAAGGTTATGTTTATGTGCTGACGCTCTTCACGGTTCAACAATGTGTAGAAGTGTCTTTTCCATATTTTCAACACTTTTCGTTTATCACTCAGAAATTTTGTCTTTATGATGTTTTTACAAATTTCTTGCAAGTATTCGAATGAAAGCCTTTCCCCCTCTCTCTCTCTCAGGCCTGGAATGGCCAAGCGCGTAAGGCGTGCGACTCGTAATCCGAGGGTCGCGGGTTCGCGCCCCCGTCGCGCTAAACATGCTCGCCCCTTTTAGCCGTGGGGGTGTATAATGTGACGATCAATCCCACTATTCGTTGGTAAAAGAGTAGCCCAAGAGTTGGCGGTTGGGGCGGTTGGTGGTGATGACTAGCTGCCTTCCCTCTAGTCTTACACTGCTAAATTAGGGATGGCTAGCACAGATAGCCCTCGAGTAGCTTTGTGCGAAATTCCCAAACAAACAAACAAACAAACTCTCTCTCTCTCTCTAATTAATGGATTGTGTTTGTTTACATTTCAAAACTTCTTTATTGTCAATTCATAAGCTCAGTTGTAAATAACTATGACTCTGGTTTCAGTTATATATAAACCAGTCGTTCCAATTTATCGACGATTTTGATGTAAAATAAAATATTGAATGACCGCTTTACATTCACAAAATATATCTCGAACACGTCTAAAACTTTTTTTTTTTTCGGGATGAAAAGAAAGATAAATATAGGATTTTCGCAGTTTAATATACCAATAAGCTTGAGGGTTTATATCTCTAAAATTCCAGGATCGATATCTGCTATTAGCACTGCCCAGCTTGGCACTTCAATAAGAAGGAAAAGAACAACAACAGTTTTCGAATAATAACCTCAAATTCTTGACGGCTATCTGCTGTGTCCATCGAGGGGAATCGAATTCTTTTCACACTGAGGGACTTTTGTTGTTGTTCACACATGCTCTTTCGAATGTATTTTGAACATAATCAAGTGAAAAAACTACAAGTTACATTGTTCTTTTGGTTAGTTCAGTTGAATCGCATCTTCAAGAAAAGTGAATCGTTGAAGTAAATCACACCAACATTCCTTTTAATACCAGCGTGTTTGTGTTGTAACACCACACAGACACACGCGTGTACATAAATATAAACATCAGGATGTATATACATAAATGTTTGTATACGTACCACGTTTCACGGAGCAATTATAGGTGCTTGTATATCCGTGGTTGCACTATGTTTTTTTCCTTGATAACTGTCAAGGACACGCGAAATTCTTGTGTTTGTTTTATTGTTGTTGATTGTAACTCGCAGGGTAGCTGTAAAGAATTCATTTATAAAGCACGTGACTGTTAGTTGAAGGCGTACTTATGCAAGTCGGTGAGAGATCAGGGAAAATGTGTAAAATTTGTTTATGGCTAACATTCAGTAGTTTATTTCTACCTTCGTGTGCGTTATTTTAAAAATGTTTAAAATCATACAATTTTTGAAAGTTAAATATATTGCATTTTATTTGCTAAGTAGATTAATATATTTACTTCAATTCGCTGCTAGACGTGTGTTAAGGCGTTTGACTCGTAATCCGAGGGTCGTGGGTTCGAATCCCCGTCGCGCTAAACATGTTCGCCCTTTCAGCGGTGGGGGCATTATAATGTTACAGTCAATCCCACTATTCGTTGGTAAAAGACTAGCTCAAGAGTTGGCGGTGGGTGGTGATGACTAGCTGCCTTCCCTCTAGTCTCACACTGCTAAATTAGGGACGGCTAGCACAGATAGCCCTCGAGTAGCTTTGTGCGAAATTCCAAAACAAACAAACTAGACTGTATATAGGACTGCAAGTAGTGTAATATTTTATTATCTTTCTTGGCGTGTCCTTTTAGCTTATGATTTCCTCCCAGTAATACAGCAGTATGTCTACGGACTTAAACGCTAGAAACCGGGTATTGATACCCGTGGTGGGCAAAGCACTGATATCCCATTGTGTAGCTTCGTACTTAATTATAAACAAAGTATATTACTTTAATAAATAACAAAATAAAAGCTTCTACGCTTGACGACATATTTCTATCAACACGCTATTTTAAGTGTCAAAATAACAATTGTTTGTTCATCTTCTTATATTGATTCTTCTATACCTTTGCTTTTATTTCAAAATATTAATCAATAAAGTATACTGTTGGCCTTGAATTGTACAAGATGTCGATCTAGTTGAAAATACATATTGTATGCTTTATATTTTGAACTTGATCGACATCTATTGCGATTGAAGGCCTACAGTATCCCTAATTGATTAATATTTTGTAATAAAATAGATCACAAGTTGAAGCAAATATGCAGGCGAATTTCTTAAAAAATAGCCAAAATAAAAAATATAACAATTTTTGTTATTGACACTTAAAAAACTTGCGTATGAATGAAACATATCGTTAAGCGTGGCATAGTTTTCAAAATTTACAAAAAAAATATGTCTTACCAAAAAACGCTCACCAGTGATTGAGTAATGAGTCTGTGGGTTTACAGCGCCAAGTATGCCCCCACTGGCGCAGCGGTGAAAAAACAACAACGTCAAATACTCACGATAATCACAGCTCATAATGTATCTTTGCACTTAACAAAAAACAGCTAAATAAACATGCCATTCTCTTCGAAGTGTGCAAAAGTGAGAATCAATAAAAAATGATTCGCTTTTTTCGCTTAAATTAAAACATCAGATTTTTCAGCCTATGTATTTTCATTACCGGTGCATTTCACAACTTTTTTATCTATTACTTAGTTGTTTCGGGCAAAGTTCCACTAAATTTAGTATTTTCTTTGTCGATATTATATTTACAATAAACTTTGGCCTTTAGATACTTTCGTAGTACTTTATTATAACACGAAGAAAAATGTGCATTTCTCTACCTGGTTTGTGACTGCTTTAAACATTTACCACTATTGTCAACAAATAATGTGGAACAATTATACTTTGAAATAACTTACGCCTAAGAATATTTTGGCAAAGATAGACACTTAGAAACAAGTTTTTAAACTAGAACAAATATCAATAAATAATTGTACATTTTTTTTATAACCAATGCATGACGAACTCAACGTTAGAACAGTTGTTTAATTGACTAATTGAGTCATGCACTTTTCACAAGAATGTGAAAAGTTGAAAAGCAGTATTACAGCCGAATGAAAAACTTAGAACGTGTATAGTAATAAAATTATTAGCTGTTTTCTTTAAAATTTAAATATCGCATAAAGTAGACCATTTATTGTACATCCATACTTTAT
>NC_134825.1:168050314-168139745 GCF_004210375.1 Tachypleus tridentatus
TGAGATCTGGCAGGTGACTCTGAAAACAAAGAAAACATAGACTAGAAGACAACAATAGATACACAAACTTATTACTGATCTCATTGTGAAATTATGATATTTTCTAAGAGTATTCTTTAAAATTTCATTACAAACACATTTGTGTAAGCATTGCAGTTATTTTTACTTTTGTGATATTCCACCTGTCATAGTACTAGGCGACATTTCTATTTAGTCAAAGAGTCATAGCCACTACTTTAAACCTTGAAAAAAGAAGATAAAATAAATAATTGTACAGTATTGGAACACTTTCAAGCAGTGGTGTATTTAGGTAGGGGATTCAGCCCCATAGTCTTAATGGGGACCCATTGATAATTTTATTCTATGTAAAAATCACATGGAATATAGGGCCCACACAACCTTAAATCCACCACTGTTTAAGTACTTAGCAAGACTCAACAGTTTACAAATCCAAAGCCTAAATAATAAATCAATTGAACTTAAACTTTTATTAAAAGAGAAAACTCAATTTGGCATTTTCAATGTCCACAAATTTTAAATCAAATCAAAATACATCAAAGAAAGAATTAAATCAGTTACAATAGAATAGATCTTTTACTCTCACTTCCAAACTGTTGGTAAAAAAGAAAATCAAGTGTTTTCCTTCATCTAGGGTAAGTGGTACTTACTCTTGAAAAGTTGATCATACAAGATTTAGAATAAAGAATTTAGCTGCTTTAAAATATTAAGTATAACAGATATGTAATGAATCACTCTTTAACATGGCATTAAAGTGGAATCAAACATACATGAATTTACATTTCACACAGTCTATACATTTTTTATCTTGATCTCACCATGAAAGGACATTATTCTAACGATATTCAAACTGATTTTATCTCCAAACCAATGTTTAAATTTACAAAAAAAAAGAGGAAAGACCTTTTGAACATGTTTTGTTGTTGAATACAAAGATTTTAATTATTGTTTTCAATAACACTACAAAGATATCACCAATGACCCTTACAAAACCTTGTGTAAAGATGTAACATTTATTGAAGGGATATAATAACACAAGAGAATAAAGAAGTGAGATCTGAAAAATTAAATTTTCATTTGGAATGAAAATTTTTTATATTCTTGAATTAAAGTTTCTATCATACTAATTACTTAAATAATATCCAATTAGTTTGGACCACAGGTCAAATCTTTGTCACTTTCTATTTCAATAGAATGTTCTTCCAGACAGTAACTGAAAGATCTAATATTCATTTATTAATTGAAAATGTGTAATCACTGTTGGCTGAAGAACAACTGTTGCGAAAAGTGTTTCAACTGAAATAAATGTTATTTTGTTACTTACGGCAGAGTTCCATTGATTAAAGAAACTTCTACACTATTAACTAGTGATAATTAACATTAAACACGAAGGCTGATAATATGTACACAATGTAAACAGGTGAATGATATGGTTCTAAAGAGTTCTAAAGGTTAGTTAAAAAACCCACGAAGCTCATGGATGCCTGCTCGAGTGATCAACTGACAATCGCACAACTCAATTCGCTGCAAACTATGACACTAAACTAGATGGTCCAAGGAAGCATCAGTAATAAGTGGACAATTATCAAGTTCCAGCACGGTCAAACTGTCTCATGCATAGCCATTTGTTCCCAGATGACTAATCCGCCGCCTGTAATAAGTTCACAGTGGTACAAGCTCCACATAATAGAAGGTTTATTCTCTTAGAATCCTAAAACATACTAACTAGGTGTTTATTACATTGAAGGTTATGTTCTCTGGTTCAATAGCTCAAAATTTTCTTTCATGCATGAGATATCTACTTTTTAAACTGAGAATGTAAAAGTTACAAGGTTAAAACAGCTAATTTAGAGAGTGAACTTTACCACAAATATAGTCACTGTCTGGACAGCAGTAAATGAAAAATATACACTAATACAGTTTCCAAGGAAAATGTTTATTAAAATACTGAAATACCAAATAGAAACATTAACAACTACACATGGAGAGCTGAAGTAAAACATATACACATCGTGATGAACGCTTTAAAAACAAGTATCTATTATACCACTAAAACTGTACAAGTTGTAATAAACATGATACAATGACAACAACACTGTAAAAGCTGCTTCTAAGTTATACAAACCATATAAAACTTACAAGAGTTTCAAGAGAAGGGCAGCCAACTGCTAGATGGCACAGTGTGTTATCTGTTATCTATATAAAAATCACAAAATATTTATGGGAGTGTCACCAAAATGTTCCTTACAACTAG
Organism: Tachypleus tridentatus; assembly: GCF_004210375.1. Classification (NCBI taxonomy): domain Eukaryota; kingdom Metazoa; phylum Arthropoda; class Merostomata; order Xiphosura; family Limulidae; genus Tachypleus; species Tachypleus tridentatus. The sequence goes on from NC_134825.1 coordinate 168,052,587, forward strand.
TAAATAACAGAGTTAAAATCACATTATTGTCCAAAACAGACTGAATTCCAAGATAAAACTATGTTGTGACAGATAATTGTATGAAAATCTGTTAGACTTGAAATGCACTACCTACCAACACATTCCTCCAAATCCATTTTCTCCAACTTGTTACAACTCTGTGAAAAATGTAACATATGTTTACGAAAATATTAAAAAATACACCCCTAATATAAACTTCATTAAAAAGTAATTAACTGTATTAAGATGGATAAACTTGTTTGTTCATATGTACAGAGTGAACTTCCTGTTATAGTAAAACAAATACTTCAAGAAAGTCCAATCATAATCAGATACAAAAAAGGACTGAAGTACAACAAGAAATAACAATTCTAATTTTGATTATTCTGTCTTACATTTAACAAAAGAAAAAAAAAAAAACCTTGAAAAGTTTCCTGAAGTTTACAATACTGACTACAAGAATAGTATCTTTTTTTTCTCTCACATCATGCACCAATTTTATCTGGGTTCTAATAAAACATCTTATGGAGGGTTATGTCAAGAAAAGGATTCAGAATCATACTGGGACCCACATTCAGTGTGATACACATAAGTAGTGAAGATTGAAATAGTTCACACCTTGACACTGTCATTGAACAGTTATCGTCTCCATTTTAATCCTTTGGGACTTTAATGGACATAATATCTCTGGGGAAGTACTGATATTGAAGGGAGGGGTCACTCCGTAGAGCGTATGCTCTCTGATCACAACCTTTCTTTTCAATACTGGTTCTTATACTTATTTTCATGCACATAGTCAGTAAAAGAGTATCTCAAGAGTTGACTCTTAGTTATGACTACTTGCTTGCCCTCTTGTCTTACACTGCTAAATTAGGGATGACTAGCGCAGATAGCTCTCGTAGCTTTGTGCAAAATTCAAAACAATCTCTTTCCACGTAACTTTAAGCAGTTATTCTTAATGATAAGAATGAAAGTATTTTACATGAATAGGGAGTAAGATGTCACTTTTCATATTATGACTTTTATGATGCGATTCATTTATGACATAACAGAGTTTATGAAATAAAGCTGTATTATTGAATCAATGATCACATGTGCAGTACAAATTGCTTTTATTTATCTTCTTAGCAGCAATCATCAAGGTTTGTAATATAAATAGCCCAAGCAACCGTAGATAGTCAGAATATGTACAGCTGCATGTTGCTATGCTAAACTGCAGGATTCTTGTTATGTATATTGGCTTCATTGAAAACAGGTTTGTTACGACATGTATAAACTATGAAAGCTTTATTCCATGTCAGTATTTGGAAAATTTTCAATCCTTTTTGAACATTGCTATGCTGAATTACAATCCTTTTTGAACATTGCTATGTTGAATTACTGGAGTCTAAGGTATGTTGATTTCAATGAAGACAGATTTTTACGGCTTGTAAGTATTTCGAAACTCTGGCTTATGGCATCATAAGTGTGTATTTTGTAACTTTGTGAGAGTATCAGAACTATTTGTTATTATTATCACTTATTAAGGTTTGATTGTTCAGTTACTACATTCTCCTGACTTTACAGAGTGCTCCCTGCTAGTACAGTGGTATGTCTACGGATTTACAACGCTAAAATCAGGGGTTCGATTCCCCTCGGCAAGCTCAGCAGATAGCCTGATGTGGCTTTGCTATAAGAAAATACACACTTTACAAAGAGTAGCAGTTCCTGGAACGTCTATGATTGGCTAAGAGGTTTGGGTCTTTTAATTTTCTCGATAAAACATACCATACATAAACTGTATACCGAAGCCGTATAAGATCAACCATGTTACCTCTTAGTTACTGTTGTTATGTATTTATTGCGTTTCTTTGTAATTCAGAACTGATACAAAGTTTACAAATTCACAAATTAACAAGTGATTATAAAATATTGTATTTATATTTTTTTCATTTCAGGCTTTTTTGAGTTTTTGTGAGTAAAGTGATTTAGGTTGCCATTTATCTGATATCAAAGTAATGGATTCTAAATTTAATGGACTTTGTAAGGTCTACAGGCTATTTGGTGACAGAGTGGTACAGTTATTTGATGTCAGAATATGTGAACCCAGTGGTTGTTGAAACAAGATTGTATTGTTGTTAATCCCAAAGCCTTACAATGCATAGTGCCCTCTACAGGTGTCAAAACTAGCTTTTTTAGTGTTGTAAGCCTTCAGAGTTACTGTTGAACAATCAAGGATTGTCAAAATAAAATTTGTTTGTTGTGAAGCACAGAGTCACACAATGGGTTCTGTGTGCTGTTACCCCCCTTGATTATTTGTGCTGTATCCACCTTGATTATTATGCTGTACCCACCTTGATTATCATAACCTGATTTTTTATCTCATAAGCTTGCAGACTTACATCTGAGTCATTGGGGTTGTCAAAACAAGATCTGTTTATTTTGAAGTACAACATTTCTCAATGAGTTAATTGGGCTATACTAAGTAAGGGTATTGAACTCTGGTTTTTAGCATTATAAGCAGAAGTGTAGTAGGATGAGACGTGTTGGCATGGCATTTCTGTACTTTTTTTTTTAACCAGAATGAATCCCAGCTCACATGGTTAAATGTGTTCTGGTACACCAGTGAGTCATGGAGGGATGTCAAAATAGGTAGATCCAGAGGTCAGAACATATATCATCATGATTAAGTAGATCCAGAGGTCAGAACATGTATCATCAAGATTAATTAGATTCAGAGGTCAGAACATGTATCATCAAGATTAATTAGATTCAGAGGTCAGAACATGTATCATCAAGATTAAGTAGATCTAGAGATCAGAACATTTATCATCATGATTAAGTAGATCTAGAGGTCAGAACATGTATCATCATGATTAAGTAGATCCAGAGATCAGAACATTTATCATCAAGATTAATTAGATTCAGAGGTCAGAACATCCATCTTTAATATTAATTAGATCCAGAGGTTAGAACATGTATAATCAAGATTATTTAGATTCAGAGGTCAGAACATGCGTCTTTAATATTAACCAGAATATTATTTTTTTTAACCAGAATGAATCCCAGCTCACATGGTTAAATGTGTTCTGGTACACCAGTGAGTCATGGAGGGATGTCAAAATAGGTAGATCCAGAGGTCAGAACATTTATCATCATGATTAAGTAGATTCAGAGCTTAGAACATGTATTATCAAGATTAATTAGATTCAGAGGTCAGAACATGTGCCTTTAATATTAATTAGATCCAGAGGTTAGAACATGTATTATCAAGATTAAGCAGATCCAGAGGTCAGAAGATGTGTCATCAAGATTAATTAGATTCAGAGGTCAGAATGTGTGTCATCAAAATTAATTAGATTCAGAGGTCAGAACATGTGCCATTAAGATTAATTAGATTCAGAGGTCAGAACATGTATGATCATGATTAAGTAGATCCAGAGGTCAGAACTTGTATCATCAAGATTAAGTAGATCTAGAGATCAGAACATTTATCATCATGATTAAGTAGATTCAGAGGTCAGAATATGTATCATCATGATTAAGTAGATCCAGAGATCAGAACATTTATCATCAAGATTAATTAGATTCAGAGGTTAGAACATGCATCTTTAATATTAATTAAATTCAGAGGTTAGAACATGTATTATCAAGATTAATTAGATTCAGAGGTCAGATCATGCGTCTTTAATGTTAATTAGATCCAGAGGTTAGAACATGTATTATCAAGATTAATTAGATTCAGAGGTCAGAATGTGTGTCATCAAGATTAATTAGATTCAGAGGTCAGAACATGTGCCATTAAGATTAATTAGATTCAGAGGTCAGAACATGTATCATCATGATTAAGTAGATTCAGAGGTCAGAACATGCGTCTTTAATATTAATTAGATCCAGAGGTTAGAACATGTATTATCAAAATTAAGCAGATCCAGAGGTCAGAACATGTATCATCAAGATTAATTAGATTCAGAGGTCAGAATGTGTATCATCAAGATTAATTAGATTCAAAGGTCAGAACATGTGCCATTAAGATTAATTAGATCCAGAGGTCAGAACATGTATCATCATGATTAAGTAGATCCAGAGGTCAGAACATGTATCATCAAGATTAAGTAGATCCAGAGGTCAAAACATGTATCGTCAAGATTAAGCAGATCCAGAGGTCAGAACACGTATCATCAAGATTAATTAGATTCAGAGGTCAGAACATGCGTCTTTAATATTAATTAGATCCAGAGGTTAGGACATGTATTATCAAGATTAAGCAGATCCAGAGGTCAGAACATGTATCATCAAGATTAAGCAGATCCAGAGGTCAGAACATGTATCAAGATTAATTAAATTCAGGGTCAGTACATGTATCATCAAGATTAATTAGATTCAGAGGTCAGAATGTGTATCATCAAGATTAACCAGATTCAGAGGTCATAACATGCGTCTTTAATATTAATTAGATCCAGAGGTTAGAACATGTATTATCAAAATTAAGCAGATCCAGAGGTCAGAACATGTATCTTCAAGATTAATTAGATTCATAGGTCAGAATGTGTATCATCAAGATTAAGCAGATCCAGAGGTCAGAACATGTGCCATCAAGATTAATTAGATTCAGAGGTGAGAATGTGTCATCAAGATTAATTAGATTCAGAGGTCAGAACATGTGCCATTAAGATTAATTAGATCCAGAGGTCAGAACATGTATCATCATGATTAAGTAGATCTAGAGGTCAGAACGTGTATCATCAAGATTAATTAGATTCAGAGGTCAGAATGTGTATCATCAAGATTAAGCAGATCCAAACGTCAGAACATGTATCATCAAGATTGATTAAATTCAGAGATCAGAACATTTATCATCAAGATTAATTAGATCCAGAGGTTAGAACATGTATTATCAAGATTAATTAGATTCAGAGGTTAGAACATGTATTATCAAGATTAATTAGATTCAGAGGTCAGAACATGCATCTTTAATATTAATTAGATCCAGAGGTTAGGACATGTATTATCAAGATTAAGCAGATCCAGAGGTCAGAACATGTATCATCAAGATTAAGCAGATCCAGAGGTCAGAACACATATCATCAAGATTAATTAGATTCAGAGGTCAGAATGTGTATCATCAAGATTAAGCAGATCCAAACGTCAGAACATGTATTATCAAGATTGATTAAATTCAGAGATCAGAACATTTATCATCAAGATTAATTAGATCCAGAGGTAAGAATATGTATCATCATGATTAAATAGTAGTTCCTAGAGCTCTAAATCAGAACACTCTTCAGGCTTTGCATAAAGCAAGGACTGGATGGTACCAAAAAGTGTTGTGAATTATTTACGGAGTTGTTGTTGTTTTGTTTCTTTGGAAAGCAATGGTTTACTCTTTGGATAAAATTGCCATGGACATTCCCTATTCTTTGCCCAAAATTGATGTGCACTGGTCATTAGCCCATTGCTAAACATGCTCACCATTTCAGCTCAGGGGCAGTATAATGTGATGATTAATCGAACCATTCACTAGCATAGAGAACACTAGCATATGATCACCAATGTTCACATAATTGCTACAGTATTAACATGTGATTTCCTTCACTCAGTTAACCAGTGTGGTGACATCTTTTGATCAGCATCAGGTTTACTTAACCTTAGCATGTTTTGTTTGATAACACTGGGGAACACTTTTTCAGTAACTTTGAGTTGCATTGGATATTTTAACTGATTCTGAAGGAGTTTTAGACGCTGATTTCAAATCTGAAATTAGTTTTTCTCTACAAGCTCTAGTTTGTATGCAAGTTAAGGTTAATGAAATTGTGCAAATGTGAACTTGCGTAAACCATGTATAAGCATTTTCACGTCCATATATATGGATAGCTTCTAATATTTTGATCATTCTTTATTTGTTTCAGATCAAACATGGCTTCCAAAAATAGATATCATTGCAGAAACAAGCCTGATACCTTCTGCTACATATGTGGATGCTACACACTCAATCGTCAAAGACGTAACATATCCTCGTTCGTCAAGCGTGCCTACAAGGCATATTTTGAAGTTCATCTTGGTGATCAAGACAAGCAATGGGCTCCTCATGTTGTGTGCCACAATTGTGAGGAAATGCTTCGAGATTGGACCAAAGGAAAATGCAATGGTCTGCGTTTTTGGTGTTCCAATTATTTGGCGCGAACCCACCAACCATGTAACTGACTGTTATTTCTGCATGGTAAACACAACGGGTGTTGGGAAGAAAAACCGACATAAGATTACGTATCCGAACATTCCCTCAGCTATTCGGCCTGCTCTGCACTCTGAAGAAGTTCCTGTTCCAGTTTTCAAAGGCTTGCCTTCATTGGACGATAAAGACATTGGACATGATACAAGCGAACAAGACAGTTGTGACAGTGAATTGTCAGAAAAGTGTACACAATCGGAGAACTGTTCTTCAGACACTGAACCTTTCCCCGTCCCCAAGCCTCTTCCCCAGGTTGAACTGAATGATTTAGTGCGGGATTTAGGTCTTTCAAAGAAAGCAGCAGAGCTTTTGGCATCAAGATTACAGGGCAGAAATCTTGTTGATCACTCTGTTAAAGTATCATATTTCAGAAAGCGTGACCAGCTTTTTGTGCCCTTCTTTTCAGAAGACAGACGGTTTGTTTACTGCCATGACATCCAAGGGCTTCTCAAAGAACTGGGTGTACCTTACTATAGTCCTGCTGAATGGAGACTCTTTTTAGACAGTTCAAAACGCAGTCTAAAGTGTATTCTTTTACATAATGGGAATGTTTATGGAGCAGTACCTGTCGGTCACTCAGTGCATTTGCGGGAAGACTATGATGATATGAGAATGGTCATGGACTTATTAAAATATCATGAGCACAATTGGATCATTTGTGTAGACTTAAAGATGGTCAACTTTCTTCTTGGACAACAGAAAGGTTTCACCAAGTTTCCGTGTTTCCTCTGTATGTGGGACAGCCGAGCACGAGACAGACATTGGGTCCAGAAGGACTGGCCTATTCGTGACACCCTTGAAGCAGGCATGCCAAATATCATACAAGACCCAATTGTAAGCAGAGATAAGATCATCTTTCCTCCTCTTCACATCAAATTAGGTTTGATGAAGCAATTTGTCAAGGCACTGGAAACCGAAGGTGAATGTTTCCAACACATCATCACAGCTTTACCAGGGTTATCATTTGAGAAGATCAAAGAAGGCGTGTTTGATGGCCCTCAGATTCGAACCCTAATTTGTGATGATCAGTTTGTTGCTAAGATGACCGCTTTAGAAAAGGCAGCATGGTTATCCTTTGTGGCAGTCGTACAGAACTTTCTTGGAAACAATAAGGCAGAGAACTACAGTGAACTTGTGAACAGAATGCTCCTCGCTTTTCGTGATCTCGGGTGCAACATGAGCATCAAGCTTCATTTTTTGAACAGCCACCTTGATAGGTTCCCTGACAACCTGGGGGCTGTGAGTGACGAACAAGGAGAACGATTCCACCAAGATTTAAAGGTCATGGAAGAACGCTACCAAGGGCGCTGGGACAAAAGTATGATGGCTGACTACTGCTGGAGCATTAAACGAGATTGTCCAGATGAAGTGTACAAACGCAAAAGTTACAAACGCAAATTCCTACCTGAATAAAATACACAAACAAATTGATAAGCTATTCCTATAATTTCCTATAATAACGAAAAATTAAAAAATAAATAGAAATGTCAAATTGCATAAAATCTGTAGCTTGCAGACAAAAACCGACTTCAGATTTGAAATCAACACACTCAAATTGACTATAGAAAGGTCTTTTTTTAAATGCAACAAAATGAGTGTTCCCCAGTGTAAAAGACAAGCTCTAGCATCCTGTGCTTACAAATTATGTCCAAGAAATTTAGGAAATATATCTCAAATTTTGAGAGGTACGTTCTACTATTAAAGAAAGCATCCGGAGTTACTGTTACATTCTTTCATGTATTGTTTGCTTGAAAAATTAGTAGAGATAGCATGATATGTTAACTGCATTGATTACACAGATTTAAACTTTATAACAATAAGAAACAAAACAAATCAAATAAACACAAAATAGCCATAGAAAAACACTCCAATACTAAATAAAGAAACAAACATAAACAAATGCAAAATTAAAGAATCCTTACTTATACAACAACTCAAGCCCAAAATAAACCAATACAAAGGAATACCTTTATACCTATATTAATAAATATAATCAAACATCTAAGCACGCCCTCTACATTCTTACACGCGATTACTAAACCCTTTTCAAACATGTGGTCAGCTATCGGCCAGTTACTTCTTTCTTTGTGAACCTGACGATGACCGAAGAAGGTTGAAACATTGTTTGCTCCTCTATATAAGAAATTTTCTCATCTCAAGCCAGCAGTTTTTACATATATATGTAACTTTTTCAACATTTTGTGGTGTATGTATGGGAATTTATATATACATATGTTGTATGATATTATTACCTTCTACTGAGGAGTGATTGTAAATATATATGGTTTCCATATAGTTCAATGACATTACATGATATATTTATTATATATAATATCTTATTGTAGTGGATATGATTTCTTTAAGTTTTTATTGCAGTTTATGAAAATGATTAATCTTAATTTATTGTGAATAGAATAAGAACTTTCCCTTTCCTTACTTTCCCAGTAATTGCTCAAGATAAATATATATTAAGTTTATAAAACATCTTTTTGTCTAGGCTGTTGACAACAACAGTCCTGCATTTGAAGCAGGACTTAAACCAGGAGACTTGATAACACATCTTAATGGTGTACCTGTGAAAGGACTACTTCATCCTCAGGTCCTCCATCTCATCTTGGCTAGTGGAGATTGTCTTAACATTCGAACTACACCCTTAGAAAACACCACCATCCAAAGCGGAGGAAGGAAACGACACCCTTCCTTCATTAAAATGATAAGACTAACTGCTCGAAGACGTATTGGGCAGGTAAAGAAGGACAGTCTGTCTGAAAGGAAAAGGAAAACTTCACTTCTTCGACGGTTGAACAGTAAAAAAGCAGGTACTGACTTTCATCAATTGGCACTTATCTCTCCTACATTGACTAGTCAGAGTTGGAGTTTTCAGCCTATACGCCAAGGTACTGTAGCTGAAAATGCTCTGATATCTCCAACATGTAAAGTAACTAGGACCCCTCTAAGTAATCGGCTTTGTTCAGCTTTTGACAGAAGCTATTCACTTGGGATTAATTCTCCATAAAGTAGTTATCTTAGCTCAAGTGCACCAAATTCTCCAGGTTTTTCTTCTCATTCCTCTCACTGCCCTAGGCCTAGCTCTCTACATGGCTTAAAACACAAGTTGACTCAGACATTCTGTTCACCCCGTCGAAAATCTGTGGGTCACATTCCTCTGTCTCCTCTTGCCTTAACTCGTTCTTCATCCTCACTTCCTTCAACTTCACCAGATCGTTCACCATCTCCATTGGCTTTTCTTTTGACTCATCAACCTGGCAGTTCACAGACAACTCAGAGCTTTCCAGTACAGAAAGGATTCTCTTTGACCACCCTGAACCACATTACTTTTCGCAGGAAGCCTATTATAAAACCTAAAAATGCAGAATCAGGACCTCTATTATCGTGGCAGCCTGTCCCTCCTGACGACTCGCATCCAAAACCTGCTGAAGGAAGGACAAGCCGAAAGTCTGTTTCTGAACAGACTTCTTCAGCAGTTCTTTCATTTCCACTTCATGCTAATTCTCGAGATGTTTCTTCTCCTTTTCCCGTTACTTCTCACATGAGTAAACTTGCAATAGCAAACTCCACACCAAAACATATTTCTAAAGTTTTCACAACTGAGCCTTTTGTGACAAGAGCTGAGAATATTTGTATACCCTTCAGGCGTACATCCCATGACTCAGTTACAGATAGAGTCTGTAACCAAGTAAGAAGGCCTTTCAACTCGGACAGTTTCTCCCAGTGTGTAGCAGCTATCCGAGTTAAAAATAATTCATTATGTAGTTTAGAGAAAAACAAATGTAATAAAGCTAATGTCTCAGATGTGTTTCAGATGAATTCAGCAGCTGTGAAAAATGATAATGGTGAAAACTTGCCTAGTGGGTTACACTTTAAAGTTGAAATAAACAGAGACAGAGCACATTCCAGTTTGTAAAACAAAACAAAAAACTGTTCTAACTGAGCAGACAGTTGAATAAGATCATCCCTTCAAAAGAATCTACTCACAATGTGCCGTTCAGAACCTCAAGATCTGATATCAAGCAATATAAAGTTTGGATCAGGAGCTTGTAATCCTGACTCTTTAATGTGGAAGAAAAGTCATTGTACTTTTAACAAAAATAATGATTGAACTGGTTATCATGAAGAAAAGGAAATGTATTTAATGTAGAATGTTGATCTATTTTGTTTTTGTCGGTTTTTTTAAAAGAATTGGAAATGTCATAATTTATGATATTAATGTTTCCAGAAGTCCATTTCTGTGATATGTATTGTTCAAAGTTGTTTCAACAGTTCAGTTACATTTTTAAAATTATACAACTGAAACTGAAGCCTGTTAGCACAAACAACATCACTCAGATTTATGGAAGCTGTTGGTTTAATTTTTCGAACTTGCTTACAGTGTGAAATCAAATAACCTGAACCCTTACAGATCAGAATGTAACACTTGATACTTACTTCGCATGAAATTCTTACAAAAAAAAAAGGTTGTGACTGTTTTCATTCGAACAAATTTTATACTGTGTAAATTTCATTGTTTAGTTTTCAGGTTTTACGTCAAATACTGTATTGTAATTTCATGTAAATACACTTACCTAGAGTTTTGCACAATAGATTTTATGGAAAGAAGTCATAGTGCATCTAATATTCTCGTATCTACGGATATATAGTTGGAGCTATTTTGTGTGATAATCTGGTCTTTTTTGTTTCTTTCAAGAAAATATATTTTGGTCAAATAGGAAATTAGCAAAAAAAGAATAGGGTGTAAAAAATATACTATTCTTCTGTAAAGATAAAAATGCAGTGTATTTAATATTTGTTTTTTAAGACTTGTAAATCATATAACTTGTAAACGTAATAATTTTAAATACATCATTATTTCTAAAACAAAATAATGTTTTGGTAATTAAAAAGAAAACCAGAAAAAAATTCGCAATGTATTTTCAAAGCGTTCTGTACACGTGTACAGGGGAATTTTCATATGATTAGGCTTAAGTTTACTGTTTCAGTAACTAGTATAAGCCATCTGGTGATGATAATGCTCAGTAATTATTGGACTGGAATCAAATACCAAAGGAAATGTATTTTGTTATACCCTAGCTTGTATATGCTTGATAAGCTAGAACACTAAACAATTCAGATTTACAATTGCTATTTCACCAGCCTTCATCAACGAGTTGTTGTTCAACTCTCACATCAGACTCCTGCTATCAACTACTTATTCTTTCTTTGTTTTGCACTTTCTATAATCTAGTTTTTGAGATGTGAGAAGATACAGAAATCTTTGGTTATCTTTATTAAAACCTTCATGATGAGCAAGCCACTGATTTCAAAGTGTTTGTCATTGTCTGTAAAGATGGCGTTTTTAAGTTTAATATCAGTTAAAGCGAGTTGTAACATATAGCGTTTTAAATTCGTTCTTTTTTAGGCTTAACAGTTGTTTTTAAGAGAAAAAGTAGAAAATGAAGTTTGATGTTCACTAACTTCATAACATTTATTCACTAAGCCACTTGTAATCGTTTAGTATTTTTAATAATTTGAAAAAAAACTCTGTTCTTCATTTCTGTCGAAAAAGCAAAAGACGAATTTCGCAATGTTCACTCGATAAAGTTTTTCACCTTCCAAGGATAAGCATAACGTTACAGAAGTAATGTTGCGTATAGGAGTTGAAAGTAAAGTTTTAGTAACAAGAAAGATACATATCTATATACATACATATAACTTTTTATTCGACATAAACGTAATGATTTTCTTTAAGTTACCTGCATTTACTTTCCAAGCGATGTACATTTTCGATATTAACGATCCATATTTAAGTAATTTTTCAAAATTTCATAAGCCTAATTTTTCAGAAACTTGGAATTAACGTTAACTGCATAGATCGCATATAGCGTGTTTTGTAGCTTTTCTCTGAAATAAACGTACTTACTTTTGCGTGTGATGTTTATAGGCCTAATTGGTTTTACATTAGGAGAGTTATCTGGAAAGATATGATCTTTGAAAAGTGATTAAGAATTTCTTTTGTCGTACGTGATACCCCAGAGTACATTTCAAAACATTATGAAATTTGTTTTATAACAGTTTTGAAATTTTTCAGTAGCTCCATACCAGTTTTATGAAACGTAACGGTAAACCCCTTGTCGCTATACTTACGTTCATTGAATGTTACTGTGTGAAAATGGATTGTTTAAAAGTTGTTGAACATAGTATTGTTGTTTTTTTTGTGTGTGTGAACAATCACATTTCGGAATTGTAAATGTACATGGTGTGATATATTATTGCGTGAATTTAGACGTAGGTGTAACAAATAAATACTCTTTTGTCATATCAGATTGTTTTATTACGCAGTGTGTTTCGGCGAGACAAATAACGATTACCACAAAATATTTAATCAAAAATTAGGGTGCAAATATTGATTTTAAGACCCGTAATTCGTCTTTCCTTCTCGAAAGACCAGGTGGATAAAACACTCGACTCGTAATCCGAGAGTCGCGGGTTCGAACATGTCCTTTCAGCTGTGGAGGCAGGGGCGGATGGGGGTATACAATCCCTCTTCATTTTAGGTGAGGGTATGGTGCATATAATCATCCTCCCTGCAGTTTGGTATGTTGAATTGTTCTATTGCATCACAGGCCTACAAATTGTGTGTTTGTTCTTGTGTTCTTACCTACTTACTATACTTATGGTTGGTTGTCTTGATTTATACTTTCTCTGTTCTCTACTTGTGATTGGTTATCTTGGATTATTACTTTTTTTTCCTGTACTTGTGCTTGGTTGTCTTGGTTTATTAGTTTTCTTTCCTGTACTTGTGGTTGGGTGTCTTGTTTATACCTTCTCTTTCCTGTAATTGTGTTTGGTTGTCTTGAATTATATCTTCTTTTTCCTCAAATAATGGTTGGTTATATTGATTTATACCTTCTCTTTTCTATACTTGTGGTTGGTGTTCTTCATTTATACCTTCTCTTTCCTGTACGTGTGGTTGGTTGTCTTCGTTTAGTACTTTTAATTCCTGTGCTTGTGGCTGGTTGTCTTGGTTTATTACTTTTGTTTCCTGTACTTGTGGTTGGTTGTCTTGATTTATACCATCTCTTGTCTATACTTGTGGTTGGTTGTCTTGATTTATACCTTCTCTTTCTTCTATTTGTGGTTGGTTGTTTTGATTTATACCTTCTCTTTCTTCTATTTGTGGTTGGTTGTTTTGATTTATACCTTCTCTTTCTTCTATTTGTGGTTGGTTGTTTTGATTTATATCTTCTCTTTCTTCTATTTGTGGTTGGTTGTTTTGATTTATACCTTCTCTTTCCTCTATTTTTGGTTTTTTGTTTTGATTTATACCTTTTCTTTCTTCTATTTGTGGTTGGTTGTCTTGATTTATACCTTTTCTTTCCTGTACTTGTGGTCGGTTGTCTTGATTTATTACTTTTTTTCCTGTACTTGTGGTTTGTTGTCTTGGTTTATTACTTTTCTTTCCTGTACTTGTGGTTGGTTGTCGTGATTTACACTTTCTCTATTCTGTACTTGTAGTTGGTTGTGTTGGTTTAGTACTTTTCTTTCCTGAACTTGTGGTTGGTTGTCTCGGTTTATACTTTCTCATTCCTGTACTTTTAGTTGTTTGTCTTGATTTATATTTTCTCAGTTCTGTTCATGTGGTTAGTTGTCTTGATTTATACCTTTTCTTTCCCGTACTTGTGGTTGTTTGCCTTGGTTTATTACTTCTCTTTCCTGTAATTGTGTTTGGTTGTCTTGAATTATACCTTCTTTTTCCTCTATTTGTGGTTGGTTATTTTGATTTATACCTTCGCTTTCCGGTATTTGTCGTTGGTGTTCTTGATTTTACCTTCTCTTTCATGTACTTGTGGTTGGTTGTCTTGGTTTAGTACTTTTCATTCCTGTGCTTGTGGCTGGTTATCTTGATTTATTCCTTCTCTTTTCTGTACTTGTGGTTGGTTGTCTTGATTTATTCCTTCTCTTTTCTGTACTTGTGGTTGGTTGTCTTGATTTAAACCTTCTCTTTCCTGTACTTCTGGTTGGTGGTCTTGATTTATTACTTTTTTCCTATAATGGTGCTTGGTTGTCTTGATTTATTACTTTTCTTTCCTGTACTTGTGCTTGGTTTTCTTGGTTTATACCTTCTCTTTCCTGCACTTGTGGTTGGTTGTTTTCATTTATACCTTCTCCTTCCTATACTTGTGGTTGGTTGTCTTGGTTTATTACTTTTTTTCCTGTACTTGTGGTTTGTTGTCTTGGTTTATTACTTTTCTTTCCTGTACTTGTTGTTGGTGGTCTTGATTTATTTCTTCTCTTTTCTGTACTTGTGGTTGGTTGTCGTGATTTACACTTTCTTTGTTCTGTACTTGTTGTTGGTTGTCTTGGTTTTTTACTTTTTTTTTCCCGTACTTGTGCTTGGGGTTCTTGATTTATACCTTTTCTTTCCTGTACTTGTGGTTGGATGTCTTGATTTATTCCTTCTCTTTCCTATACTTGTGGTTCGTTGTCGTGATTTACACCTTCTCATTCCTGTACTTGTGTTTGGTTGTCTTGGTTTAGTACTTTTCATTCCTGTGCTTGTGGTTGGTTGTCTTGATTTATACCTTCTCTGTTCTGTAGTTGTGGTTGGTTGTCTTGTTTATACCTTCTCTTTCCTGTAGTTGTGGTTGGGTGTCTTCGTTTATACTTTCTCTTTCCTGTAATTGTGTTTGGTTGTCTTGAATTATATCTTCTTTTCCTCTATTTGTGGTTCGTTATTTTGATTTATACCTTCTCTTTCCTGTACTTGTGGTTGTTTGCCTTGGTTTATAACTTTTGTTTCCTATACTTGTGGTTGGTTGTCGTGATTTACACCTTCTCTGTTCTGTACTTGTTGTTGGTTGTCTTGGTTTATTACTTTTCTTTCCTGTACTTGTGGTTGGTTGTCTTGATTTATAACTTTTTTTCCTATACTTGTAGTTGGTTGTCGTGATTTACACCTTCTCTGTTCTGTACTTGTGGTTGGTTGTTTTTATTTATACCATCTCTTCCTTGTGCTTGTTGTTGGTTGTCTTGATTTATACCTTCTCTTTCCTGTACTTGTGGTTGGGTGTCTTCGTTTATACCTTCTCATTCCTGTACTTGTGTTTGGTTGTCTTGATTTATACCTTCTCTTTCCTCTACTTTTGGTTGGTTGTCTTGGTTTATTACTTTTTTTCCTGTACTTGTGGTTGGTTGTCTTGATTTATTACTTTTCTTTCCTGTACTTGTGGTTGGTTGTCTTGGTTTATTACTTTTTCTTTCCTATAATTTTGGTTGTTTTACTCGGTTTAGTACTTTTCTTTCCTGTAATTGATGTTGGTTGTCTTGATTTATTACTTCCCTGTACTTGTGGTTGGTTGTTTTGGTGTATTACTCTTCTTTCATAGACATGTGTTTGGTTGTTTTGATTTATACCTTCTCTGTTCTGTACTTGTGGTTGGTTGTTTTGCTTTATTACTTTTCTTTCCTGTTCTTGTGGTTGGTTGTCTTGGTTTATACCTTCTCTTTCCTGTACTTGTGGTTCCTTGTTTTGATTTATTACTTCTCTTTCCTGTACTTGTGGTTGGTTGTCTTAAATTATTACTTTTCTTTCCAGTACTTGTGGTTGATTGTCTTGATTTATTACTTTTCTTTCCAGTACTTGTGGTTGGTTGTCTTGATTTATTACTTCCCTGTACTTGTGGTTGGTTGTCTTGATTTATTACCTTTCTTTCCTGTACTTGTGGTTGGTTGTCTTGATTTATTACTTCCCTGTACTTGTGGTTGGTTGTCTTCATTTATTACTTTTCTTTCCTGTACTTGTTGTTGGTTGTCTTAAATTATTACTTTTCTTTTCAGTACTTGTGATTGGTTGTCTTGATTTATTACCTTTCTTTCCTGTACTTGTGGTTGGTTGTCTTGGTTTATAACTTTTCTTCCCTGAACTTGTGGTTGGTTGTCTTGGTGTATACTTTCTCTTTTCTGTACTTGTAGTTGGTTGTCTTGGTTTATAACTTTTCTTTCCTGTACTTGCGGTTGGTTGTCTTGATTTATACCTTCTCAGTTCTGTACTTGTGGTTGGTTGTCTTGATTTATTGCTTTTCTTTCCTGTACTTGTGCTCGATTGTCTTGATTTATTCCTTCTCTTTCCTATACTTGTGGTTCGTTGTCGTGATTTACACCTTCTCATTCCTGTACTTGTGTTTGGTTGTCTTGGTTTAGTACTTTTCATTCCTGTGCTTGTGGTTGGTTGTCTTGATTTATACCTTCTCTGTTCTGTAGTTGTGGTTGGGTGTCTTCGTTTATACCTTCTCTTTCCTGTAGTTGTGGTTGGGTGTCTTCGTTTATACTTTCTCTTTCCTGTAATTGTGTTTGGTTGTCTTGAATTATATCTTCTTTTCCTCTATTTGTGGTTCGTTATTTTGATTTATACCTTCTCTTTCCTGTACTTGTGGTTGTTTGCCTTGGTTTATAACTTTTGTTTCCTATACTTGTGGTTGGTTGTCGTGATTTACACCTTCTCTGTTCTGTACTTGTTGTTGGTTGTCTTGGTTTATTACTTTTCTTTCCTGTACTTGTGGTTGGTTATCTTGATTTATAACTTTTTTTCCTATACTTGTAGTTGGTTGTCGTGATTTTCACCTTCTCTGTTCTGTACTTGTGGTTGGTTGTTTTTATTTATACCATCTCTTCCTTGTGCTTGTTGTTGGTTGTCTTGATTTATACCTTCTCTTTCCTGTACTTGTGGTTGGGTGTCTTCGTTTATACCTTCTCATTCCTGTACTTGTGTTTGGTTGTCTTGATTTATACCTTCTCTTTCCTCTACTTTTGGTTGGTTGTCTTGGTTTATTACTTTTTTTCCTGTACTTGTGGTTGGTTGTCTTGATTTACACCTTCTCTGTTCTGTACTTGTGGTTGGTTGTCTTGGTTTATTACTTTTTCTTTCCTATAATTTTGGTTGTTTTACTCGGTTTAGTACTTTTCTTTCCTGTAATTGATGTTGGTTGTCTTGATTTATTACTTTTTTCCAGGACTTGTGGCTGGTTGTCTTGATTTATTACTTCCCTGTACTTGTGGTTGGTTGTTTTGGTGTATTACTCTTCTTTCATAGACATGTGTTTGGTTGTTTTGATTTATACCTTCTCTGTTCTGTACTTGTGGTTGGTTGTTTTGCTTTATTACTTTTCTTTCCTGTTCTTGTGGTTGGTTGTCTTGGTTTATACCTTCTCTTTCCTGTACTTGTGGTTCCTTGTTTTGATTTATTACTTCTCTTTCCTGTACTTGTGGTTGGTTGTCTTAAATTATTACTTTTCTTTCCTGTACTTGTGGTTGGTTGTCTTGATTTATTACTTTTCTTTCCAGTACTTGTGGTTGGTTGTCTTGATTTATTACTTCCCTGTACTTGTGGTTGGTTGTCTTGATTTATTACCTTTCTTTCCTGTACTTGTGGTTGGTTGTCTTGATTTATTACTTCCCTGTACTTGTGGTTGGTTGTCTTCATTTATTACTTTTCTTTCCTGTACTTGTTGTTGGTTGTCTTAAATTATTACTTTTCTTTCCAGTACTTGTGGTTGGTTGTCTTGATTTATTACTTCCCTGTACTTGTGGTTGGTTGTCTTGATTTATTACCTTTCTTTCCTGTACTTGTGGTTGGTTGTCTTGATTTATATCTTCTCTTTTCTGTACTTGTGGTTGGTTGTCTTGATTTATTACTTTTCTTTCCTGTACATGTGGTTGGTTGTCTTGGTTTATAACTTTTCTTTCCTGTACTTGTGGTTGGTTGTATTGATTTATTACTTTCATTTCCTGTACATGTGGTTGGTTGTCTTGGTTTATAACTTTTCTTCCCTGAACTTGTGGTTGGTTGTCTTGGTGTATACTTTCTCTTTTCTGTACTTGTAGTTGGTTGTCTTGGTTTATAACTTTTCTTTCCTGTACTTGCGGTTGGTTGTCTTGATTTATACCTTCTCAGTTCTGTACTTGTGGTTGGTTGTCTTGATTTATTGCTTTTCTTTCCTGTACTTGTGCTCGATTGTCTTGATTTATTGCTTTTCTTTCCTGTACTTGTGCTCGATTGTCTTGATTTATTACTTTCTTTCCTGTACTTGTGGTCGGTTGTCTTGGTTTCTACCTTCTCCTTCCTGTACTTGTGGTTGGTTGTCTTGGTTTATTACTTTTCTTTCCTGTACTTGTGGTTGGTTGTCTTGGTTTATTACTTTTCTTTCCTGTACTTGTGGTTGGTTGTCTTGATTTATTACTTTTCTTTCCTGTAGTTGTGCTTGGTTTATTACTTTTCTTTCCTATACTTGTGGTTGGTTGTCGTGATTTACACTTTCTTTGTTCTGTACTTGTTGTTGGTTGTCTTGGTTTTTTATTTTTTTTTTCCCGTACTTGTGCTTGGGGTTCTTGATTTATACCTTTTCTTTCCTGTACTTGTGGTTGGATGTCTTGATTTATTCCTTCTCTTTCCTATACTTGTGGTTCGTTGTCGTGATTTACACCTTCTCATTCCTGTACTTGTGTTTGGTTGTCTTGGTTTAGTACTTTTCATTCCTGTGCTTGTGGTTGGTTGTCTTGATTTATACCTTCTCTTTCCTGTATTTGTGGTTGGTTGTCTTGATTTATACCTTCTCTTTCCTGTACTTGTGGTTGGTTGTCTTGTTTATACTTTCTCTTTCCTGTACTTGTGTTTGGTTGTCTTGATTTATATCTTCTTTTCCTCTATTTGTGGTTCGTTGTTTTGATTTATACCTTCTCTTTCCTGTACTTGTGGTTGTTTGCCTTGGTTTATAACTTTTGTTTCCTATACTTGTGGTTGGTTGTCGTGATTTACACCTTCTCTGTTCTGTACTTGTTGTTGGTTGTCTTGGTTTATTACTTTTCTTTCCTGTACTTGTGGTTGGTTGTCTTGATTTATAACTTTTTTTCCTATACTTGTGGTTGGTTGTCGTGATTTATACCTTCTCTGTTCTGTACTTGTGGTTGGTTGTTTTTATTTATACCTTCTCTTCCTTGTGCTTGTTGTTGGTTGTCTTGATTTATACCTTCTCTTTCCTGTACTTGTGGTTGGTTGTCTTGTTTATACCTTCTCTTTCCTGTACTTGTGTTTGGTTGTCTTGATTTATACCTTCTCTTTCCTCTACTTTTGGTTGGTTGTCTTGGTTTATTACTTTTTTTCCTGTACTTGTGGTTGGTTGTCTTGATTTACACCTTCTCTGTTCTGTACTTGTGGTTGGTTGTCTTGGTTTATTACTTTTTCTTTCCTGTACTTTTGGTTGTTTTTCTTGGTTTAGTACTTTTCTTTCCTGTACTTGTGTTGGTTGTCTTGATTTATTACTTCCCTGTACTTGTGGTTGGTTGTTTTGATTTATTACTCTTCTTTCATAGACTTGTGGTTGGTTGTCTTGATTTATACCTTCTCTGTTCTGTACTTGTGGTTGGTTGTTTTGATTTATTACTTTTCTTTCCTGTTTTTGTGGTTGGTTGTCTTGATTTATACCTTCTCTTTCCTGTACTTGTGGTTGGTTGTTTTGATTTATTACTTCTCTTTCCTGTACTTGTGGTTGGTTGTCTTGATTTATTACTTTTCTTTCCAGTACTTGTGGTTGGTTGTCTTGATTTATTACTTTTCTTTCCAGTACTTGTGGTTGGTTGTCTTGATTTATTACTTCCCTGTACTTGTGGTTGGTTGTCTTGATTTATTACCTTTCTTTCCTGTACTTGTGGTTGGTTGTCTTGATTTATTACTTCCCTGTACTTGTGGTTGGTTGTCTTCATTTATTACTTTTCTTTCCTGTACTTGTTGTTGGTTGTCTTGATTTATTACTTTTCTTTTCTGTACTTGTGGTTGGTTGTCTTGATTTATTACCTTTCTTTCCTGTACTTGTGGTTGGTTGTCTTGGTTTATAACTTTTCTTCCCTGTACTTGTGGTTGGTTGTCTTGGTGTATACTTTCTCTTTTCTGTACTTGTAGTTGGTTGTCTTGGTTTATAACTTTTCTTTCCTGTACTTGTGGTTGGTTGTCTTGATTTATACCTTCTCTTTCCCGTACTTGTGGTTGGTTGTCTTGATTTATTGCTTTTCTTTCCTGTACTTGTGGTTGGTTGTCTTGATTTATTCCTTTTCTTTCCTGTACTTGTGGTTGGTTGTCTTGATTTATACCTTCTCATTCCTGTACTTGTGTTTGGTTGTCTTGGTTTATACTTTTCTTTCCTGTACTTGTGGTTGGTTGTCTTGATTTATACCTTCTCTGTTCTGTACTTGTGGTTGGTTGTCTTGTTTATACCTTCTCTTTCCTGTACTTGTGGTTGGTTGTCTTGTTTATACTTTCTCTTTCCTGTACTTGTGTTTGGTTGTCTTGATTTATATCTTCTTTTCCTGTATTTGTGGTTGGTTGTTTTGATTTATACCTTCTCTTTCCTGTACTTGTGGTTGTTTGTCTTGGTTTATAACTTTTGTTTCCTGTACTTGTGGTTGGTTGTCTTGATTTATACCTTCTCTTTCTGTACTTGTTGTTGGTTGTCTTGGTTTATTACTTTTCTTTCCTGTACTTGTGGTTGGTTGTCTTGATTTATAACTTTTTTTTCCTGTACTTGTGGTTGGTTGTCTTGATTTTACCTTCTCTTTTCTGTACTTGTGGTTGGTTGTTTTGATTTATACCTTCTCTTCCTTGTACTTGTGGTTGGTTGTCTTGATTTATACCTTCTCTTTCCTGTACTTGTGGTTGGTTGTCTTGTTTATACCTTCTCTTTCCTGTACTTGTGTTTGGTTGTCTTGATTTATACCTTCTCTTTCCTCTACTTTTGGTTGGTTGTCTTGGTTTATTACTTTTTTTCCTGTACTTGTGGTTGGTTGTCTTGATTTACACCTTCTCTGTTCTGTACTTGTGGTTGGTTGTCTTGGTTTATTACTTTTTCTTTCCTATAATTTTGGTTGTTTTACTCGGTTTAGTACTTTTCTTTCCTGTAATTGATGTTGGTTGTCTTGATTTATTACTTTTTTTTCCTGTACTTGTGGTTGGTTGTCTTGATTTATTACTTCCCTGTACTTGTGGTTGGTTGTCTTGATTTATTACTCTTCTTTCCTAGACTTGTGTTTGGTTGTTTTGATTTATACCTTCTCTGTTCTGTACTTGTGGTTGGTTGTTTTGCTTTATTACTTTTCTTTCCTGTTCTTGTGGTTGGTTGTCTTGGTTTATACCTTCTCTTTCCTGTACTTGTGGTTCGTTGTTTTGATTTATTACTTCTCTTTCCTGTACTTGTGGTTGGTTGTCTTGATTTATTACTTTTCTTTCCTGTACTTGTGGTTGGTTGTCTTGATTTATTACTTTTCTTTCCTGTACTTGTGGTTGGTTGTCTTGATTTATTACTTCCCTGTACTTGTGGTTGGTTGTCTTGATTTATTACCTTTCTTTCCTGTACTTGTGGTTGGTTGTCTTGATTTATTACTTCCCTGTACTTGTGGTTGGTTGTCTTGATTTATTACTTTTCTTTCCTGTACTTGTGGTTGGTTGTCTTGATTTATTACTTTTCTTTCCTGTACTTGTGGTTGGTTGTCTTGATTTATTACTTCTTTCCTGTACTTGTGGTTGGTTGTCTTGATTTATTACCTTTCTTTCCTGTACTTGTGGTTGGTTGTCTTGATTTATATCTTCTCTTTTCTGTACTTGTGGTTGGTTGTCTTGATTTATTACTTTTTTTTTCCTGTACTTGTGGTTGGTTGTCTTGGTTTATAACTTTTCTTTCCTGTACTTGTGGTTGGTTGTCTTGATTTATTACTTTTCTTTCCTGTACTTGTGGTTGGTTGTCTTGGTTTATAACTTTTCTTTCCTGTACTTGTGGTTGGTTGTCTTGATTTATACTTTCTCTTTTCTGTACTTGTGGTTGGTTGTCTTGGTTTATTACTTTTCTTTCCTGTACTTGTGGTTGGTTGTCTTGATTTATACCTTCTCTGTTCTGTACTTGTGGTTGGTTGTCTTGATTTATTACTTTTCTTTCCTGTACTTGTGGTTGGTTGTCTTGATTTATTACTTTTCTTTCCTGTACTTGTGGTTGGTTGTCTTGATTTATTACTTTCTTTCCTGTACTTGTGCTTGGTTGTCTTGGTTTATACCTTCTCCTTCCTGTACTTGTGGTTGGTTGTCTTGGTTTATTACTTTTCTTTCCTGTACTTGTGGTTGGTTGTCTTGATTTATTACTTTTCTTTCCTGTACTTGTGGTTGGTTGTCTTGATTTATTACTTTTCTTTCCTTGTGGTTGGTTGTCTTGGTTTTATTACTTTTCTTTCCTGTACTTGTGGTTGGTTGTCTTGATTTTACTTTCTTTGTTCTGTACTTGTTGTTGGTTGTCTTTTTTTTACTTTTTTTTCCTGTACTTGTGGTTGGGGTTCTTGATTTATACCTTTTCTTTCCTGTACTTGTGGTTGGTTGTCTTGATTTATTCCTTCTCTTTCCTGTACTTGTGGTTGGTTGTCTTGATTTACACCTTCTCATTCCTGTACTTGTGTTTGGTTGTCTTGGTTTAGTACTTTTCTTTCCTGTACTTGTGGTTAGTTGTCTTGATTTATACCTTCTCTGTTCTGTACTTGTGGTTGGTTGTCTTGATTTATACCTTTCTTTCCTGTACTTGTGGTTGGTTGTCTTGTTTATACTTTCTCTTTCCTGTAATTGTGTGTTTGGTTGTCTTGATTTATATCTTCTTTTCCTGTATTTGTGGTTGGTTGTCTTGATTTATACCTTCTCTTTCCTGTACTTGTGGTTGGTTGTCTTGGTTTATAACTTTTCTTTCCTGTACTTGTGGTTGGTTGTCTTGATTTACACCTTCTCTTTCTGTACTTGTGGTTGGTTGTCTTGGTTTATTACTTTTCTTTCCTGTACTTGTGGTTGGTTGTCTTGATTTATAACTTTTTTTCCTGTACTTGTGGTTGGTTGTCTTGATTTATACCTTCTCTTTCTGTACTTGTGGTTGGTTGTTTTTATTTATACCTTCTCTTCCTGTACTTGTGGTTGGTTGTCTTGATTTATACCTTCTCTTTCCTGTACTTGTGGTTGGTTGTCTTTGTTTATACCTTCTCTTTCCTGTACTTGTGTTTGGTTGTCTTGATTTATACCTTCTCTTTCCTGTACTTTTGGTTGGTTGTCTTGGTTTATTACTTTTTTTCCTGTACTTGTGGTTGGTTGTCTTGATTTATACCTTCTCTTTCTGTACTTGTGGTTGGTTGTCTTGATTTATTACTTTTTTCTTTCCTGTAATTTTGGTTGGTTGTCTTGGTTTATTACTTTTCTTTCCTGTACTTGTGTTGGTTGTCTTGATTTATTACTTTTTTTTCCTGTACTTGTGGTTGGTTGTCTTGATTTATTACTTTTCTGTACTTGTGGTTGGTTGTCTTGGTTTATTACTCTTCTTTCCTGTACTTGTGTTTGGTTGTCTTGATTTATACCTTCTCTTTCTGTACTTGTGGTTGGTTGTCTTGATTTATTACTTTTTCTTTCCTGTACTTGTGGTTGGTTGTCTTGGTTTATACCTTCTCTTTTCCTGTACTTGTGGTTGGTTGTCTTGATTTATTACTTCTCTTTCCTGTACTTGTGGTTGGTTGTCTTGATTTATTACTTTTCTTTCCTGTACTTGTGGTTGGTTGTCTTGATTTATTACTTTTCTTTCCTGTACTTGTGGTTGGTTGTCTTGATTTATTACTTCCCTGTACTTGTGGTTGGTTGTCTTGATTTATTACCTTTCTTTCCTGTACTTGTGGTTGGTTGTCTTGATTTATTACTTCCCTGTACTTGTGGTTGGTTGTCTTGATTTATTACTTTTCTTTCCTGTACTTGTGGTTGGTTGTCTTGATTTATTACTTTTCTTTCCTGTACTTGTGGTTGGTTGTCTTGATTTATTACTTCCCTGTACTTGTGGTTGGTTGTCTTGATTTATTACCTTTCTTTCCTGTACTTGTGGTTGGTTGTCTTGATTTATATCTTCTCTTTTCTGTACTTGTGGTTGGTTGTCTTGATTTATTACTTTTCTTTCCTGTACTTGTGGTTGGTTGTCTTGATTTATAACTTTTCTTTCCTGTACTTGTGGTTGGTTGTCTTGATTTATTACTTTTCTTTCCTGTACTTGTGGTTGGTTGTCTTGATTTATTACTTTTCTTCCCTGTACTTGTGGTTGGTTGTCTTGGTTTATACTTTCTCTTTTCTGTACTTGTGGTTGGTTGTCTTGGTTTATAACTTTTCTTTCCTGTACTTGTGGTTGGTTGTCTTGATTTATACCTTCTCTTTCTGTACTTGTGGTTGGTTGTCTTGATTTATTACTTTTCTTTCCTGTACTTGTGGTTGGTTGTCTTGATTTATTACTTTTCTTTCCTGTACTTGTGGTTGGTTGTCTTGATTTATTACTTTCTTTCCTGTACTTGTGGTTGGTTGTCTTGGTTTATACCTTCTCTTTCCTGTACTTGTGGTTGGTTGTCTTGATTTATTACTTTTCTTTCCTGTACTTGTGGTTGGTTGTCTTGGTTTATTACTTTTCTTTCCTGTACTTGTGGTTGGTTGTCTTGATTTATTACTTTTCTTTCCTGTAGTTGTGCTTGGTTTATTACTTTTCTTTCCTGTACTTGTGGTTGGTTGTCTTGGTTTATTCTTTCTCTTTCGTTTGTTTCAAGTTTTTTATCCTCTTTTTTATTCTGAAATGAACAAATAGTAATAGTTTGCAAGAATTGTAAGTTGTTGTACACGTCACAGTAATATTCCTTCCAAATATCAATATTTACGTGATGAAAATATCCATTTTGAAAAAAAGTTAGTTAATAAACAAATATTCTTAGCCTAAAAACTGAAGTCTTATACTATAAATTTAAAGCGCAAAACTATCTCACTGGATTACATACTTGTTAACTGTACCTGTTCTTTATAATTTGCCAAAGTCAAAAACTTTTCCTTAATAACTTGATACAGAGGCACACTGTTAATGACAGGATAAAATGTTATATTGTCCAAAATTCCAGCACGACAAAGATAATTGTGTGATTTATGAACTTCAAGAGCGTAATGTGGTTTGTACAGTTTTTGTTTTATTATTTAAGTGAAGAAACATTCTGTGGTTATATTATATCAAATATATTTAGGGTGTTTGATTTACGTTTTGTTGATGGTACTTTTAAGATTTGAGCACGACATGCTTGAACACTTGGATATACAATATTTATTATTACACTGGGTTGTAGGTATACTATTAAATCATCATCATGTTTCTCACATATGTCCGGGGAAGACAAGAGTACTTAATCTGAAGAAATAGACAATTAAAGTTTAAAGGTCATTATCCAGACCACCACGTCCTGGTAAAGACAAGGCAATGATTACACATATTATTTACTGATGAAAAAGGTTTTTAACTTCTAATATTTACAATGATCATCAGGATTAATCTATTTTCTGGTCTTTCAAGTTTTCAAAAAACCTATAAATCTAAATATATAATCCCATGTGACAATTCTCAATCTAATATTGAAGTTTTATGAATATATGATGTGGTAAGGGAAACAAGAGTCTTGTTTAAAGTTTATGATTTTTACTTAAGTATATTACTGTTTGTGTCGTTTTTTTTTAACAGCAAAACCACATCGGGCTTTCTGCTGAGCCCACCTTGCATTGCTGTTAACACGTCTGTATGAAAACGTTTTACACAATACAACACACGTAAACATAAAATTTGTGTCTTATAAGTTTGTGAATTAACCAACACATATTATAAATAGCTGGTTAAAACGATGTAAGTTTTATAAAAGTGAGTAATGTTTGAAAGTGTAAAGTATGTGATATATCTGAATACTTTGTTTATTATAAATTAAAATTAAAATCATTACATATCGAATTTTCGAACAGAGGAAACTTAATCAATAACTGTAATTGTAAAGAGTATAAATGTAATGAAGTTATTTGTAAAATACAATGTAACCCTCTTTTACCAACGTGATCCCAAGATCGAGTCCTCTGACGTTGATGATGTCATCATGAGATGCCACTTAGCAACATCGTCATTTCTTGAAGAAATATCTGTTTCCATAGTAATATTTTAACTACTAGCTGCATTGTTTCTATGCATCTTTGGATATATTAACAAAGATACGTATGTATTTATTACCATAAACACATTGTGTTCAATAAAGTATTAACCCTTTTTATATTTCTTCTGATGTCAGGGACAGCTCTAGCTGTAAAATGTTTCATAAGATTACACTTTATTTTGAAACCCAAGCAATAACTTAAAAATGCACATACATATAATAGGTTTACAATCATGTTTGGCATGATATGAAGCGTCAGTGAGAAATACATCAACCCTGAAATTACCGAGAAAGAAGGTGAGAAACTGATAAGAAGAATATACATATATTTGCCTCATACTTAAAAAATTATGATATCGAAATAATGTTGTATGTAGACGTGGAGTTTCAATAGATCCTGTTAAAATAGTAGTGGAAAAACACCGGTCTCAATCTGTGATATTAAGAAAGAAGACAGGGCTTTCTTAGTTTTGCATCATATTACCAAAACATAGTGATCGTCTTATCCAAGAGGCCCAGCATGGCCAGGTGAGTTAAGGCGTTAGACTCGTAATCTGAGGGTCGCAGGTTCGAATCTCCGTCGCATCAAACATGCTCGCCCTTTCTGCCGTGGGGGCATTATAATGTGTCGGTCAATCCCACTATTCGTTTGTAAGAAAGTAGTTCAAGAGTAGGAGGTGGGTGATGATGACTAGTTGCCTTCCCTCTACTCTTACACTGCTAAATTAGAGACAGCTAGCGCAGATAGCCCTCGAGTAGTTTTGCGCGAAATTCAAAACAAAGAAACAACCTTATCCAAAATTGCAGTACTATTCTATGCTAAAGTTGAGATGCTTTCTAACTACTCACTGTGGAGATAATTACAACGAGATGACTTCACTTGTTGAACTTCTAACTGTTGTATATGTACTTAGACAACATAACTCGACCCTTCCAGCTACAACCTATCGTATATACTTTCAACAACACTACACGACTCTTCCAACTATTTATTGTTATATATACTTACGACAACATGATTTGATACACGAAAACACCCACAATAAACATTTCTTTCATAAATATAGCAATCTCAACCAATATTCGTGACCCATTAAACAAACTCACCAGACAACCAACATAACACAAAAACCAGGTACAACACTGAGAGAGATATCAGTTTATTCTTCATTCTCACAAACAAAATATGTAAAAATATGTACTGTAGTTGCTGAGATGTCCCTCCCCCAGCATAGGAAAGAAGGTGGACCAGCCAGGATATCTACAGTTAAAATGTCATTTTACACCCAACGTAGTGACCCGCACTTTCAAGATGGGAAAAGAGTGTACCTAGTTTATGTGTTATTTCACTAGTGTGTTCCTCCAAGAAGAGAAGTCACACTCCAACGACATCTTGTGGACACTTTCCGAGGATTGCTCGTCTAGGTTCCTCCACCAAGTCAATGTGAGATTCTCAATGAGATTCCCGTTATTATGTGTTTTTAGGTAAGATATCGTATCAAAGTTGATGTTTCCTTACACTGAAAATATATTTCCGATAGATATTTTACTCTCTTCACACTTCTGGTACTTCTTTTCTGTCAACTTTGAAGATTGTGTTCTACAGTAAATAGGAAGCCAGCTGCCAGCTTTGACAGTAGAGTATGTTTCAATGAAGCGTTGTGCTTGCTTATTTACATGCTACAACGCAGATGAACCAAGTTGAAACGTGTGGTAGATAAGAGTTTCAAGGCTAGTGGAACCAAAGATATTTTCGCATATTGAAGGCTTCACTGAACAATAATAGCTGTTATGTGAGAACAAAAAAGATATTCTATCGAAAATAGTACGAAACTAAATATTTTAGACTATGTACAATAATCTGGTATAATTTTCTGTGTGTGTATAATTTTAAATATTTTTCAAAACGATGCCAAACGAAACATTTTGTTATTATATTATCCTTCCAAAATAAAGTTTGCATCAGCCAAGCAAACATTTCCAATACTCTGAATTCATCCAATTAATGTGGCAGACAAACAGAAATCTCTTTTCTCCTTTGTCTCTTATAGTTTCCATTAACACTTGAACCAGTAATTTCAAGTTATCTCAGATAATGATGCTGCAGTATTTTTGGTAGAATTCTGTAAATCAAAACAAACCATTAACTATGAATACAACTATGTAAACAAAACTCAACACTTAACATGACAAATAATAATGTAATAATATCTAAAATCAATATATAAATAAAATCAGGACTAGTAACTTTATATCAAGTACAAAATATCTGAATAAAAATATTAATAAATAATTTGTTGAAAAATATATTGTGAAATAAACATTGTTGTAAGTATAACATCAAATACAATTAAATGATATTATGTGTGTGTTATTTCTGTAGTAAAGCCATATCTGGCTATCTGTTGTGTTCACTGAGAATAATTTAAACCCTGTACAATAACTGATGTACCATATGGGGAATGAATTATATTAAAATATATAGCAGATGGTACTTGTTATACGATGGTAACCAAATGCTAGGATTAAATGTGTTCAAATTATCTGTATGTTACTGGAACCTAAAGTTGGTAAACATCTCAGATAGAATACCAAACAGAATCTTTCAAACAATCCGTTTTAAAGTTCTCTTTATCTCTTTGTGTGTAGTGTTTCAACAAATGACTTTAATGTCCTTAAACATAAAATTAATTGTTCATTAGACAAAATTCAATGTGAATTTGAATGACTGGTATATTTTGCTGTCATTAATCAAACTTTCTGAGCCTATATTCCTTATACCTCCTTACACCAACAACTACAAGAAGTAATGATTGAGTATTTCAGTCATGTTAAGAACCATTCAACAATAACATGCCGTTACGTCAAATGTTGGTATGTGAATTACAGTGTTATTAATTCATAACAAGTTAGTGTAGAATATCCTGTTTGTTGTCAACATTATTCATACCTGTTATACTTTATTTAAATAGTTAATATTGAACTTTGCCTTCTTCCGTACCTTTTCACGGATGGACAGACACCGCGGTTGACAGTATGTAAAACAAGTAGTAAATAATGTTCTCTGTCCAATCTGGATTGGATTTCCTTTTTCTTTGTGACTTAACACTGAATGGATACCACAAAATTATAAATTACAAAGTATTTCTGAGTAAAACCGTTCGTACAGACTTAGAATTATCTCTTGCTTAAAGTTTAATATTTAATATAAAGGTGTGCACTCAACATCTGAAAGTTACTCACAAGTCGTGGTCGTTGTTCAGATTAAATTCTGTAATATCATGAAAAGGTAAGCTAAAAAGATTGTACTAAGTAAACCACTCAGAAAATTGTACGAAAAACAAGACATGAGTAATTATTATGTGTAGAAATGATAATTAGTTAACAAATACAATCATAGGATTTGGGATTAGGAGTCAAAAATCAATAGGTAGATTGTCTACTGGAGAAACTCGTCAGAGTTTACATATAAACAAACATGAAAGTCTGGACTGGTTTTAGTTCTTGACATACACTGAATGAATGTTTCAAAATTATAAAGTTTAAAGTATTTCTGAATAAAGCTGTTAGTATACATTTAGAATTATGTTTTACTTACAGTTTAAAATATGATATGTGGGTGTGCACTCAACATGTGAAAGGTGTTCACAAATTGTGGTAGGATAAAAAAAACATGCAAGTTAAAAAGATGGGTTAAAATCAACAGAACAATATGGTGATAGGTAATTACTTTTTATAACTCACAAATTATGTTTTAGTTCCAGATTAGTTTTAACCTCATATCATACACATGGGATTTCTTCTGACTAAAGACATACGAATTTATCTTTGTTCATGGCTTGCCCATATTTTCACTCAAAAAAACTACATGGCCTGATGTACTGACAAAGCGGAGCGCCATCTAGTAGTAAGAACAAATGAAATATGGGATTGTTCATGAAAACACACAGAAATGTTCAGTGACTCATGGTTTTCGTTTATACGCCAACATAGTGAAGAAACAGGACACGAACTATAAAATATAAATATTCTTTGTAAGGATGACACTGATCTGGAATTGGTACTTAAAGAAACCATCCACATCAAACAACTTTAACCAACACCAAATATCATGTAACCTTCATTGAAATTGTAACATTTAAAATATGTACAGCATTTTTTATTGCCAGTAATTTACTTTCTATGTATTTTAGTTTTGATTAAATGATTGTTACTTCAGCAATGTATTTTAGTTATTTAGTTAGAAATAATGTATTATTTTTGTTTTGCTTTAAATAGTGAATGTGGAATATGTAAGATATTTTACGCTACGTATTAACAATTGCAGCATTATATAATATTCAGGATATATATTTTAGGTAAATCCAATATAAACAATTAATTAAGTTATATTTTCTAATCTCACTATTACATAAACGACATGCCTTAAATATCCGTGTCGATTTGACCGAAATACTAAATACAGTGCGTCACTATAGATCAAATGTCACTATAAAGAAAAATTTATAAAAAATCCCATTTTAGAATTCTAAGTTCGAATAATTTTAAAAGTAACTACGATACGAACAACAAGCGTTTGTTTTCCATAGAAATGAATAATAAGTACTCTTCGTATAACAAGAGCCCGACTAGGACTAAACCTGAAGATTTGATTATATCTTTTTTATTGATATAATTTATAGATACAGTTTTAAGAAATGGAGTTTAAAAAATTATTTTTTCAATAATCGGTACCACATTTAATAGATAAAAAATACAGTGTATATTAGAACAATCCGAAAAACCTTCCCATGAAGTACTTGCCGTAAAAATAATCTCTTTTTTTTTATAGAAAATGTTCAATTTTTCTAAATTTTTCAATACGACGTTATCGACAACAGACTAGTATTTGTTAACATTAATTACTAGACTTCTCACTGGTTGTGGAGTAAAGTGTAAGATTAGAGGGAAGGAAGCTAGTCATCACCACCCACCGCCAACTCTTGGGCTACTCTTTTACAAACGAATAATGGGATTGACCGTCACTTCATAATACCCCCACGGCTGAAACGGCGAGCATGTTTGTTGCGACCGGGAGTCGAACCCGCGACCCTCAGATTACCATTCGAACGCCTTAACCCACCTGTCCAAAACTGATAAGTGAAGGGTAACTGTGGGAAAATTCAGATGTTAAAAGTTATAAAATGTAAAATTACTCTTTTAAACTTTGTTAAGAAATTGGTGATTGGTTGGTTTTACATTTTATGACGCAAAGCAACAAGGCTATCGGCTTAGACAGTAAACGTCCATTTCCTTAAGTATATATAATTTTTGAGCGGAACATTATACTTGCTTGACTCAAGTGAAGTAAGACGTTGGTGAATGAAGTTATTATACTGTTTATGTTATATTTATTACAATGAGAACAAAAACAGACATTCAAAATATATATACAAGTCCACAAAATCTTAATCAAATTTATTTGAAGAAAATATCCAATTTCAACTGTTTTGTTTCCTAATGGACTTTCTCATGCGGTTTAAAAGAACACCAATTCTACGACCTTTTCATGAAGTTCATTTTCCACTTCATTTCTGCATACAATTTGACAGTGTTAATATAACTTAACACTGGCGATGAAGTAGGAATTTCTATTTCCTCACTATCTTTTCCATTTTGTTCATCTTCTGAATCTCTCACACTGTTACCATCTTGAGATTCTATTGTAGATTTTAAATCAATTCATGAGCTACTATCAGTTTCTGTTAAAACATTCTTTTCAACGTTCAGAAAACTTTCAGCATTCACAGAATCATCTGTATCAATCACAGTTTGGATTTAATTAGAATCATTATAACAAACAACTTTTAAAAAAATGAGGGTATAAAGTAAATATTCCCTATATTTTAAAATTAGGGAAGATAAGAATTTATTTGTTCGTGAGAATTATGTAAAGAGTAGAATTTTCCCCTTAAAAGATAAATATATTTCTACAAATCATGAATCTAATTTAACTGCAAAATTAATGATTTTCATATTTACCTATTACTATAGTTTTCCGTCAGCAAATGGCCCGGCATGGTCAGGTGGTTAAGGCACTCGACTCGTAAACCGAAGGTCGAGGATTCGAATCCCTGTCACATCAAACATGCTCTCCCTTTCACCCGTGGGGGTGTTATAATATGACGGTCAATCCCAATATTCGTTGATAAAAGAGTAACTCATGAGTTTGCGGTGGGTGGTGATGACTAGTTGCCTTCCCTCTAATCTTACATTGCTAAATTAGACGCGGATAGCGCAGGTATCCCTTGTGTAGATTTGCGTGAAATTCAAAAACAAATCATCGCAGATGGAGGAAGAGGTCAAAGAGTACCTGACCCTCCAGGTTACATGTGATTACCCAAATCCCGATAGAGAGCGACCAAAAGTACAGTCAATCGTTCTTTCGAATAGCGACCTCTGGAATAATGACGGCACAAAAAATAACAGAATATATTTAACCAATACTTACTGTAATAAAATGTCCGAGAATTATTAATTAAATAAAAAATTAGTATTTAATCAAAAACATTTTTTCTGTCTTACTCAGGTTCTAATTCTACTTGTTGATAGATGAGGTAGGCGGAATATAGTTTTCCGTCCGCGTTACGCAGGTTCCGCCATATAGAGGGCGTTTTATAAGAGAAATCTTAAGATAATGCTGTGAAATTTTGATATTTCCGGCTTGTACACGCTTCCACCATACGCAGTTTCCGGCTTAGACAGGTTTTACTGTATTATGTAATTGTGTTATATGAAATATAAAATAGAGAGAACCACAAAATGTTTTATGATTAAAGTACACAAGTAGACGCTACAAAGAAACAAACATTTAAGGTTGAAAGAATACATAATTTATTGGCAGTGATAAAAACAAATTGTAAGATTGTGTGATATTCTGAAGTGTGTTAAAGTAATAATTTAAAGTGTTTAGTTATTTTGTGTTGCTTTTAAATGTAGGTTTAGTTACATGTAACATCCATTGTATGTGTTAATTTTTGTATTTATTTCGTTGATGAGTTTAACTTCCATATGTTTATCTCTTTAAGATATTTAAGAAAATTTAAGTGGGTTTTGTTTTTCTATTTTTGATGTTCCGTTTTTGTATAGGAAGTGTTCTGCTGGGGTGGTTTAGTGTTAGCCATACGTATATAATGAACTAATGTGTTTTGTGATGTGAGTGTAAAAAGGTCTTCCGGTTTCTCCTATAAGTTTCTATGTAAGATCTATTGTCAAAAGGTAAAGTAAACTCTTTTATTTCTCAGTCACTTCACACTGACAAAGAATTGGTTTTTTTTTATATATAGTCCAGTGAAAATTTAATTTTTTCAAACGTTTCGACTATTTTACGTCCTTTCTAAGGTTTATTTCCTCATCTCTCCACACAATTTCTACTTTTTTCCCATATATCCTTATTTGTGAAAGATGTAGACATATGTGTATGAGAGCTAAGCCTTGAGTAGCAGTGTTTATTTGTTTGTAACATAAAGCTATACATAATCTGTGTTCTTCCTACCACATGTATCGAAACCAGGTTACTACGAACTTACAATGTTGTGTTACATTTTCTGTTATTGTTTATTAAGATTTTATCAGTATAACTGAGATTACTTCAAAAATAAAATAGTAAGGTTAAAAACTATGCCACCACTAATTTGTTATTACAGCTCAGAAGGTAACGATTACACGAGCACACGCCCACTGTAAATAATAATTTACATCTGTCTTGTAAACTGATAGATAACAAAACACTTGGAAATTTAATCATTAGAAGCCTCGAAACCTGCAGGTAATAAAGGAGTATAATTATTTTATAGATTTTTAGTACACACACATAAAGCAATCTATTCAAACGTTTCAATTCTGTACGTCTTGGGCCGAGCCTGGCCAAGTGGTTAAGGTATTCAACTCACAATCTGAGAGTCGTGGGTTCGAATTTCCAGCAAACCAAACGTGGCCACTCTTTCAGCCTTTGAAGTGTCATTATGTGACCTTCAATATCACTATTCGTTAGTAAAGGAGTAGCCCAAAATTTGGCGATGGTTGGTGATGACTAGTTTAGATTTTACACTGAGTTAGTTTGTCGGTAAATAATTTGACTTAAGTTTAAGTAATGATAACTTCCCACTGTTGTTCTTTTAGTCAGTTCAGGAGGCTTAAGAATTATAGCCAGAAAGTTGTGGTTATACATACCTTGACATACAAGAGAAATGATTAATAAATATTCTGTCAAACGTTCCTCTAAGTATTTACAACGTTAAAATCAGAGGTTCGATTCCCCTCGGTGGATATAGTAAATAGCTCTATGTGGCTTTGATCTAAGAAAACACACACATACGCAGAGTCGGGAAGTTTTTTTCGCAAGTTGTCACCCCAATGCGCTATTTTATTTTACTTCCTGATGCGTCAGGTGAATATAACTTGTCTTATACTTACGAACTGCCTCCCCCGCTGGTACAGCGGCAAGTCTAGGATTTACAACGTTAACATTAGAGGTTCGATTCCCCTCAGCGGGCTCAGCATATAGCCCGATGTGGCTTTGCTATAAGAAAACACACACACAAACTTACGAACCGTGTAAGATACAGAAATAATGGTAACTGGACGGACCGTAAGGTTTAATATCCAGCACTGTCAAGGACTTGGAAGCAATGTGAAAATAACAGATTTATGGCCAGTAAGAACCATACCCACATATTTTGCTTTCCCTGTTCATGTAAAATTAGACTTGAAAGACTTACTTGGAGGACTGAAAAAGGCGTTAGTGACCATGTACTCCCTCTCTAGGTGAGTATCGTCATGAGGACTGATGCAGAAGATAAGTGATTCTGAGAAAACGGAAAAAAAGCGCAGT
Organism: Tachypleus tridentatus; assembly: GCF_004210375.1. Classification (NCBI taxonomy): domain Eukaryota; kingdom Metazoa; phylum Arthropoda; class Merostomata; order Xiphosura; family Limulidae; genus Tachypleus; species Tachypleus tridentatus. Next base: position 168,087,698 of record NC_134825.1, read on the forward strand.
AGCTTTGATGACTTTCCTATAAAAACAGTTATTTATTCTATTCTGACATTTATTTTCCTTTGGAAAACTGTTTACATTTCTTTCCAATAAAATCCCTAATGCGTTTCGTGGACTTTTGTTTCTAGTGATTCTGAGGTTACGGCTGATTTTTATTTTATAAGTTTTGAAAACACCGGTGAATCCTTTAAGCTGTATCTATTTATTTTAATATTTAATCTTATATAACAGTTACAGCCTGATATAAATTTTACTGTAATGAGTTAATGTGTTTTTTTAAGAATACACAGATATATATAAATATCTCAACATCTGGGGATTTTGATGTATAGGAGTACATTAAAAGGTTAAGCCATTGATTAAAAGAAAGCAAAAGAAACCTGAAACTGTTTACAGTTTTATCATCAATGTTCAGGTGTGAAATATGTTGAGGAGTGGTCATTGAAGTAATCAATAAAAATCTAACTAATTCCAAACAGGACAAACACCAGAACATTTTTGAATTTCTATGTAACTTCTCTTAAAAGATAGAATTGCTTATAAAGTAAAAAATACAACAAATACTTCACTAAATATACTGATATTTTCCCATAGTTTTCTAGACACTCATATGTTTATTTTCATTCAAAGTTTAAGACAGTTTTTACCATCGCTGAGCTTGTTATTAAATCAGACAACCACTAATATCTACCTGACATGCGCGGTTTCTGTGGAATTGTCCATACGTTGCTTTGTCATCAACATCCGTATAACGTTGACTGAGAAGACAGTGTTTACCTAAAAAAACAATACGAACAACATCTCTATTTAAATTCCCGTCTGTCTGCATCTATGCACATACGAATATATGTGTATATATAAATACAATTATCGTAGTAAATGGAACGAGAAAGTGTACGAGAACCTACGTAAATTATTTATATATACACCAACTTGTAGTGATTTGAGTCGAGGAACCTAATGGTGATCCATGTTTATATATAATAAGTTATACACTAACAAATGGTACAAAAGTCCGGTGTACTTCTCCACACCACACCAAACATGATCGACCTTTTAGCCATGTAGACATTATAATGTGACAGTCAATCCCACTATTCGTTGATAAAATAGTCGACCAAATCTTGGCGGTGGGTAACGATGACGACTTGCCTTCCATCTGGTCTTTCTGCTACATTAGGGACGACGAGCGCAAATAGTCCTCGTGTAGCAGTGATTGAAGACAAATTGTAAGATTGTGTGATACTCTATAGTAAGTGTGTTAAATGAGTTTTGGTTTTCTATGTTTGATGTTCCATGTTTGTATAGTAAGTGTTCTGCTAAGAACAATTTAACAATAACAAACCGTTATGTCTGTTTATTTTGTTTGTTTTGAATTTCGCACAAAGCTACTCGAGAGCTATCTGTGCTAGCCGTCCCTAATTTAGCAGCGTGAAACTGAAGGAAAGGCAGTTAGTTATCACCACCCACCGCCAACTCTTGGGTTACTCTTTTGCCAACGAATAGTGGAATTGCACGCCTTAACACAAATGGCCATGCCGGGCCCCATTATGTCACATTTTAAATTATGATACACAGCGTTATTAATTCATAACATGTTAGTGTAGAATATCCTGTTTGTTATTAACATTATTCATACCTGTTATACTGTTATTTAAAAAAGTTAATATTGAACTTTGACTTCATTCGTAGCTTTTCACACTCAACATGAGAAGTGAAGCCGTCATAAACAGGCGACAGATGAACTGATGGACAGACACCACGGTTTACAGTATGTATAAAACAAGTAGTAAATAATGTTCTCTGTCCAATCACATTCAAATATTGTCTTCAGCTACTTTCAAAGTCGGTCTTCATTGACTGTTGTTGAGATCGAATTCTGTAATATCATAAAAGGGTAAGATAAAAAGTCCGTAAAAGTAAACCACTAAGAAAATTGTACAAAAAACAAGGCTGGAGTATTTAGTATGTCAAGAAATGAGAATTAGTTAACAAATACAATAACAGGATATGGGATTAGAAGCTCAAAACAATAGGTAAATTTTGTATTGTTTACAAATACAAATAATTAATAGGTATTAATTATAAAATTTAGTTCTTTCTTCGCACAGTTCGATTCTTACTTTAAGATTTTTCCTCTTAGTTACTCTTTGCAAATATTCAATAATATGCTTTCATTTTATTGTTGTCTTTCTCTGTTTGTATTGGTTAGAAATGAAGCAATACTTGTCAATCAGTTATAAAGATATGACGTAAGCGAAAAAAAAAACGAAACTAAAGACATATATAAAACAGATGAGTGTGAGGTAGCACTGGGAAAAGACAGATGTTCAAAGTTGAGTTATGAAACGAAAATTTATCCTTTAAATCTAGTTAACAAATTGTACGTTGAATATAAAGGGTTGTTCCTCCCGATCACTTGTACAACGATTTGTTAGTGTACAGGGTGGTCCGTAAGTCCCAACCCATTCAGGAAACTGGCGTGTGATGAGTTACTGAATCTTCAATACCATCCCTTCTCGAGGAAAGGTGATGTTTACGGGCGAGTGTGCAATTTATCGTTCGAGTTGAGCACGAAGTGTTTACTTCTGGGCAAAGGAGAATCCTCATTATTATGAAGAAATTGAATACAACACTCCTTATGTCATGATGTGGGCAGCACTTAATGCGCATCTTGTTATTGGACCTTACGTCTTTGACAGGCCAGTAAACCATACCTTGTATCTAAACATGTCACAACAATGACTTATACCGAAACTCGACGAACTTGTAATCAGAGAGCTGGTTTGGTTTCTACAAGATGGAGCTCCGGCTCATTATGTTCTCACTGTGCGAGATTATCTTAATGACACTTTTCCAGACAAATGGATAGATTGTGGTTCTGTAACATTCCCAGCACCCATGAAATGGCCCGCAAGAAGTTCGGACTTGACAACATCTGATAACTGTCTTTGGGGATATATAAAGGACATTGTGTCCAAACAACATTATAATACTAATGATGAGTTTAAGGCAGCTGTTACCGCAGCAGTTGGAACAATAACCCTGCTATGTTGAGGAAAATGTCTCATAGAACATGGCGTCGCATAATGAGGGACACCACACAGATACACTGGATACGTATGATATATGGATGGGTAGGGACTTGCTGGGCCACCCTGTAAGTAAAGATTGAAATACAACTTGAAAAGTGTTAGTAAAATAAAATATCTATATTAATTAAGTGGAAGTAAACAAAAAAAAAACCCATCTGATCCAGAATATTTAACACAAACAAAACAAGGTAGAACAACTTGATTTATGTTTTAAAGAATTCACTCACTATAAAAAATTATCCGGTAAAATATGTCTTAGATTTTGTAAATAGGTGCTGGCTTTGGTTCAATCAAAAAGGCCCAAAACAACTGAGTTGATAAATATAAGCTTCACTTCGTAATCTTTCCATGAGGCCCAGCATGGCCAAGCGTGTTAAGGCGTGCGACTCGTAATCCGAGGGTCACGGGTTTGCATCCCCGTCGCACCAAACATGCTCTCTCTCTCAGCCGCCGGGGAGTTATAATGTGCGATCAATCCCACTATTCGTTGGTAAAAGAGTAGTCCAAGAGTTGGCGGTGGGTGGTGATGACTAGCTGCCTTCCCTCTAGTCTTACACCACTAAATTAGGGACAGCTAGCACAGATAGCCCTCGAGTAGCTTTGTGCGAAATTCAAAAACAAACATCTTTCCATAAACGTTTTAAGTTTCTGCAATAAATATAAAATGGTAGTTATTTACAAAATCAGTAATTAATCATCTAAGTTGTTATTTAATTAAGCCATGAACAAAGGACTCCTCTTGAAAGAGTTTAGCAAACAAATGTCAATAAGCTAATCCAGTGGAACGTTTGTGAATAAATAATTTATATGAAAACTAAACACCAAACAGTCACAATAAAGATGTAGATCTTTTAACTCTTTAACAAGTGAAAATGAGTACAGGATAGTAAATTCATTAAATATTAATGGTTTAAGAATAGGTACAAGGAATTTGGCTGTTTTATAACTGTGCGTTCTGATTGCAGAAGGTATAGGACATAATGAATGACTCTGTTTATGAACCGTAGGTTTTTGTTTGGTTTGTTTTGAATTTCATGCAAAGCGACACGAGCGCTATCTGCGCTAGCCGTCCATAATTTAGCAGTGTAACACTAGGCAGCTAGGGACCCACCGCCAACTCTTGGGCTACTCTTTTTACCAACGAATAGTGGGATTGACCGTCACTTTATAATGCCCCCACGGCTGAAAGGGCGAGCATATTTGGTGTGAATGAATTCAAACACGCGACCCTCAGATTACAAATCGAATGCCGTAACCACCGAGCCATGAACCTTAGGAAGACCATACATTATACGAGATGGTGATCCATTAGTTGAACGCACTGTCTGTAATGTTTTTTGTTTTGTTTTTTAAAGTCCGTAAGGAAGCGTTAAAGTTAAAGATTAACAGAAAATTTTAGCTGTTAGTAACTTTACACAGTTTAATAATTTTCCTATTTTGTAAATGCTCATGACGAGCAGTCTTCAGTTCTTACATCTACAAATTAAATATACTAAATGTACAAAGTCTAACAGGAAACAATGCTTTTAAAATAAGTCTTACTATTGTTAAACTTTGCTATTTTACTACTGTTACGTTTTCACAGTCTTAATTGCTTTAAGGCAAAACTAATAAGCAGTTTATGTAATGATATAAATATAGTTATTAACATACATGTATCATACCTGTTTTTATAACCTTCTTGTACACACATGTGCATTAATCCAATCCTTGATCAGTAATTTGAACATAATATCTTTAGATGCAGTTCAACTACAAAACTGTTCCAAATAGACGTCATAAAATTAACTAGTTTCCAGAGAAATCAACAGTTACTAATTTATTTAATGTAGTAAAACCCCAGAATGTTTTTATTTTTTCATAAATATAAAACTTTTGCTTATTATGGAACCACTTTCATACACTTCTGAGACTGCGTATCACATTTCTGTTCAAATGTTTTCCTTACTTGCATAGAAACTACCTTTAGTAACACAAAATAAAAACACATGCACTTCTTAAGAACAAACTGTGAAAGAAATTATTTATACAGAACTCAGTTTTAACGATTGTAGTGCAAATTGTTCAGTTGTTGTTGTTGTTTTGAATTAAACACAAAGCTACACAATGGGCTATCTGTGCTCTGCCCACTACGGGTATCGAAACCCGACTTTTCGCGAGGTATGTCTGCAGACATACCACTGAGCCACTGGGCGGCCAAATTGTTTGGAAAGTAATCTAACCACCACATTATTTAAATTGTAGAACCAGCCTCTTGAAAATAAGGTTTTTTATCTCTGGGACAACAATACTTCTTTATCCTTGGTTTCAACTATGAATGGTGATTTTTGATTTTTAACATAAAATATTCTTGATGCTGAGGTATCCACGTAGTATTTCATAAAGTTTCAAAATGACTTGCACAAGTTTGACTCAATCAATCAGAAGAAAGTAAGAAAAGCTATCAGGTTGTAAACAGTTAACAAACAAAAACGTAGCTGTTTATTATTAGAATAATAACAAAAGATAATGCAGGTAAAAACATATATGGAATTACTCTCAAAGCAAGTAATTATGAGGGGTATCTTTAAGAGTGGGATACCGTCGTGTAGAAATTTGTTCTTTTTCTGGTTATTTATATGACAAGCTACACTTTGTCCAACAATGTAACATATATGTATGTACATTCTTAAATCATGATTGTTTAACTATTTAGTGTTTGAAACTTGTAATAGTTTGTTTGTAACTTCTCCTTCCAAGTAAGAACTTTCACAGAAAGTGTTGTGCAGAAACCGGTCATTTAATGTTGAAACAGAATAAGATGAACGTGAAAATGTAATAAATGATTGAAAATTACGGAGTTTTAGACCAGAGCAAATGTCTCAGCTTCTAAATATGGGAAAAGAACAGCTAGTTACGTATTTATCAATTTATTATTTAGCTCACAATAGAGAGAAAAAAAGTGATAAGCTGAAATCATTTGATAAAATATCCATGACTAGAGACTTGTTATACAACATTATTTACACTATTTTATCATAGATTTGTTTCGTCTGATGAGATATAAATATATTTATCTGAGTATTCAAGAAGTGAAATAATTTTAACTGTATTTTGATACACTTGAATGTCATTGTGTTAAAAGTTTTTTGAAACTGTGATTTCGTGATTTCCAAATTTGAAGAGCAATTTTGTTCTTTGAAAATGTTTTCGTGTTTTATATCTATTAAAGTTTTTTTTTCAAATATATAAAAAACAAACTGTTCTTTCAAAGTTTATGATCACTGAAAGTGAGTGTTTTTATAAGAAGATTAATTTTTGTTGTTGTTTGTGTCCCTGATGTTTCAGTATGAGATAGAAACTCATTCCTCTGACACTTTTATCAATTTGATAAACGTTTTTCTCCAGACAGTCCATGTAATTTGTAGTCCTAGGTTTTTAATTTTTATAAATAATAATAATTATGATTCATCTGAAAGTTAAGGTTCTCACGTCAAGTTTGTAAGATGATAACTTTTCAATGTTCTGTGATCTTATAAAATGCATTCTACTCAATATATTTGTGTTCACTGTTCAGTGATAATGTTTGTGAAAAATCACTTTTGTAACAATCAAAACTTCTTTTTGATTAGATATTTTTAAACAACCTATCCCTCATGTATACATTAATGATATATTTTCAGGTGTTGGTAGTTCACACGATAAACTTGGGACAACCTGTTAAAGAAACAGAATAACAACTGAACTAAAAAATCACATAATGCTTGCACTTTGTGACACATGTTGAAACAAATTACTATATATATATATATATTTTTTTTATTGAGATACACTTGTTTTTTCAAACATTGAAATTTTAGGGTGTGATTTGTAGTATGGCATGGATGCTGCGTCTGGTTATCGCAGAAAAGTATATAAATGCCTTCAGTATATTAGCTAAAACAAAAATACATTGTTACTTCCAATTAACATAGGAGATATATCAAGTATGGTTATTCCAGTAAGTAAATGGATTCTATTACTTAGAGTGTTTTTATCAAAGTCCTTGTCTGCCAAATATATCTCTCTCTGAGAACTTGTACCATGTGTGTTATTTGTGTAAAGAAAATACAACTGGACTCACAATAAAAATATATATCAAAGGTCCATGAAGTAATTTAATTTCTCAAATATTTGAGTGTTTCAAGTTTTATTAGAATGTGGATTGTAGAGCATAAACTACACTAAAATAATAGTTTTACGTTGTTTTTTACAGCCCGGTTCTTGACAAAAAATGTAATTTTGTGAACATTTTGTCTTGTAAAGACTAGAAATTAAAATCATGAGTAAAAATTAATAATGCATTATAATAGAGCATATTTTAACTTGAATAATTTTTTTATCTTTTCGAGATTTTAAAACAGTTTTTGTAAATGGTCAAAGTGTTAGAAAACAGTCACATTGGAAAAGTCAAAACATGTAGTAATTATCTATTTCCATTGAATTTGTCTCACATGAAATAAAAGTTATGTAGTCATATGTTTTCTCTCATTAAAATGGCAAAAAATAATACTGAATTATTTATTCAAGTTTCTAGTTTTCAATTAATCGTAATAAATGCCAATAGCAAAATGTTCTCCATTTCTTTATAGTATAAAATTTTCAAGTAAACTTGGTCGTAAGTCACAAGTGTCTTACTCATGGTTATCACTATAAACATCGTCTCAGTGATGGTTGTCACTAGAAACACAGTCTCACTGATGGTTATCACTAAAAACACAGTCTCATTGATTGTTCTCCCTAGAAACACAGTCTCACTGATGGTTATCACTAGAAACACAGTTTTAGTGATGTTTATCACTGGAAGCCCAGTCTCACTGATGGTTGTCACTAGAAGCTCTGTTTTTATTGATGGTTATCACAAGAAGCACAGTCTTACTGATGGTTGTTTCTACAAACACAGTCTCACTGATGGTTCTCACTAGAAGCACAGTCTGACTGATGGTTATTACTAGAAACATATTTTCACTGATGGTTGTCACTAAAAACACCATCTCACTGATGGTTATCACTAGAAATACAGTTTCAATGATGTTTATCACTGGAAGCCCAGTTTCATTGATGGTTCACACTAGAAGCCCAGTCTCACTGATGGTTATCACAAGAAACACAGTCTCACTAATGGTTGTCAGTAGAAGCACTGTCTCACTGATGGTTCTCACGAGAAGCACAGTCTAACTGATGGTTATCACTAGAAGCACAGTGTCACTGATGGTTATCACTAGAATCACAGTGTCAGTGATTGGTGTCACTAAAAACACCATCTCACTGATGGTTATCACTAGAAACACAGTATCACTGATGGTTATCACAAGAAACACAGTCTTTCTGATGGTTGTCACTAGAAGCACTGTCTCACTGATGGTTTTCACTGGAAGCATAGTCTCACTGATGGTTTTCACTGGAAGCACAGTCTCACTGATGGTTATCACAAGAAACACAGTGTCGCTGATGGTAATTCGGTTTAGCTGTAGTTTTGTATTAAATGTTTGAGATGGACAAAACAGTTTTGCGCTGTGGTTTTCTGAGCTTTATTTTGTCTCCAGTCAGTTTACCAGTCGTTTGCTGTTTAAATATAATGTTACTAAAATACCTTGAAAAACGAGTCATACTTTTTATTTTTCCTGGAGATATTGATATTTCAGTTTCTTCAATCATTATTTCTTCATTCGAAGTCTCGCCGTCAACTTTTGTATCGACCTTCTTCCAAGAGTCATTGTCTGTCGTTTCAATTGTGATATTTTCTTTAGATCGAAAAGGGTGAACCTTGTTATCATGCATACTACGAAGGATGTTACTGAAGAATATCGATAAACGATTCATTCCTTTCATTTTTTCGATCTTACAGGTTCCTGAGTTTCTAGGTTCGTTCGTCCACGGAAACTTAAACCTCTAGCTTTGTTTCTTGTGCTCGGCTTTGCATTGACAATGTCAATTTTGTTGTTGAAAAATTCTTTTTTGGAACTGTTGGTCTTTTCTACAGATTAAAGGTAAAAATAAGTAACATAAATTAAAAGCTGATAATCGCGATTTGTTACAGTGATAAGTGTAATTGTTTTTTGCTCTTAACTTTTCCGTGGTAAAATATACAATTATCTCACATGTTATGCCACATATATATTAATAACTAACATTTTGCTGTTTATTAATATTCACTGATTTGTTCAGATTTACTTGTGTAAAAGTAAGAAAAGAATTGCAAATAAGAATGTGAAAATTGATTTCTGGAAACACAGTCTCACTGATTGTTGTCACTAGAAACACAGTCTCACTGATTGTTTTCACTAGAAACACAGTCTCACTGATTGTCACTAGAAACACAGTCTCACTGATGGTTGTCACTAGAAACACAGTCTCACTGATGATTGTCACTAGAAACACAGTCTCACTGATGATTGTCATTAGTCACTGATTGTTATCACTAGAAACACAGTCTCACTGATGATTGTCACTAGAAACACAGTCTCACTGTTATCACTATAAACACGACTGATGATTGTCACTAGAAACACAGTCTCACTGATGGTTCAGTCATAATATGGAGATTTAGGACAGTATAAACCAGATTTCGATACTTCACAGCGCTCCAGTGGCATGACTGTGGATTTACAACGCTAGAAATCGGGTTTAGATACCAGTGGTAATTAATGCAGAAATAGGTCCTTTGTAGCATTATGATTAACTTCAAACAAATGATACGATGCTCAAAGTGCAGTAACGTTTCAGACACCTACATTACATTAACCTTCTGTAGTCAATTAAAGATGACATCACGAAAAAAATATGTTAATTTAAGTATAACATTTGAATTTTAATTAATAAATATTTATAGGAAAATTTGAATAATTGTTCTTCTTGTCTTTTTTTGAATTTCGCGCAAAGTTACTCGCGGGCTCTTCACGCTAGCCTTTCCTAATTTAGCAGTGTGAGACTGAAGGAAAGGCAGTTAGTTATCACCACCCACCGCCAACTCTTGGGTTACTCTTTTGCCAACGAATAGTGGAATTGACCGTCACATAATATTAGCTAAAACGGGGAGCATGTTTGGTGCGACCGGGATTCGAACCCGCGACCCTCGAATTACGAATCGCACGCCTTAACACCTCTGGCCATGCCGGACCGTAATTGTGCTTACAAAGTTTAATTATCCATTATTTATCTAGTAGAAATTATTGTGACATTATACACGGTACTTGTCTCTGCTGTGTTTACCTGAATATTGATGAACTGTTGTTAAGTTGCTTTCTGTTGAAGAATCTTTTCCTATTAGTCTAAAATGTGCGGACGGTGCGAAGTATGATGTTTCCTAAAAACAGCAAGAAACACAAATAATGTAGATGATTCATACTCACTAAAAGTTGAATCGTAACAAGGTAATAACGTTTTGTGACAAAACAGCTGGGTCAGGGACCCCAAAGTTCAGGGATATCTAACCCTAATTTAGAAATGGTTATCACAGGAGGGGGTAACAAATCAACAACACCTTTCACCCACTCGATTAATATCGAAACCCATTAATCAGTCCGAGCAGCATGAGAGTTGTCTGTTTTCCTTCTACTCTATCGATTTGAAAACTGGTAACAAGGGAGTAAAAATAATTTTACTCCATCATAAACTTGGAATTATTCTTTTAGAACTTAAATAATTTTTCGACGTTTATTAATGAATATGGACGTATACAAGGGTTTATACTTTATGTACATAATTTTGCTACGGAACGAATACACACATATACAGAAGTTTGTGCACAGTACATGAGGTGATGTTCAACATACAAACCGTGAAGTTACAAGTATACGGCCCCCCGCGAGTACAGCGGTATATCTACGGATTTACAACGCTAAAATCAGGGGTTCGATTCCCCTCGGTGGGCTCAGCAGATAGCCCAATGTGGCTTTGCTATAAGAAAACACAAACACAATACAAGTATACGTTAACGAACACATAGGTTAGCACAAAAGCCATGTACATCCTTGTGCAAATTAATTGAAACAAATGGTCATTTTACAATATTTTCAACATGGCGGCCAGTGTAGGCTCGCTGGACCCGCTGATTTCCTTTAATAGTCATTTTTTCACACAGACGGCGTCATTAGCTGTGTTTTGCAGTGCGGTCGATCTATTTTTGGGATATATGACATTTTGAGGAATATTACGTCATTCGAAATTGCGTTAGAAGGGCAATGAGACCAGTCAAAAAACAACTTCTTTATCAACTCAATGAAGAAGAAACGGTATCAGTGGGTTCTGAAATACAAGAACTGGACACAGGAACAATGGAGAAAGGTGTTATTCAGTGACGAGACTCATTTCTTTGTACGGGTCAAAGATGTCTGCATGTTCGCAGATCTCCAGGTGAGAAACTTCCAGAATCTCACATCAACCAGTTCGTAAAACATCCCTTGAAGAATATGTTTTGGGACTTTATCAGCTACTATGGCGTCGGAGGCTTACATATCGTAGAAGGTATGATGCGAGGACCACAGTACATCGAAGTTTTGCAGAGAAGAGTCGTTCCAGAATTGAAAAAGAGATTTCCAGATGGATCTGGCATTTTTCAGCAAGATCTGGCTCCGTGCCACACATCGACATTTGTGAATAATTTTATGATTACAACGCGAATAAAGGTGTTGGACTGGCCTGGAAACTCTCCGGGCTTAAATCCTATTGAAAATGTTTAGGCGATTTGTAAAGAGAGACTTCGGGGAAAAGACTGTACTACAAAAGATAAGCTAATTCAGGTGTGGTACCGCGATCCAAATATTGCAGTCAACTCGTGGACTCGAGTGGCGCTTGGAGGTTGTCCTCGTGCACCAGATACAATGTACCTTTAGTACTGTATATTATATTTCACGGAAATTGTAAAGACGAGCTCTCATCAAACAATGCGTCATGAGACAGATATCACAGTGTTGTGAGTCTCAAAAAATTGTTTGAATTAATAAAACGTACTTTATAACTTCCTATATCTATATAGCTTTAATATTACTGTCTCTTGTGTGTCCATGCAATTACTTCGCACGATGTGAATGGATATTCACTAAAATTCTTACGGAAACTCATTAGGTCCATGAGCGATAGATACAAAGTTTGAGTCTTGAGGTTTTTATGAGCATTTTTGCGTTATGAACCCTGTTTCACTTCCTGTAGATGGAGCTTGATATATAGGATAACATTTCTCACTATATGGTTTGTATAATGTTTATAGACACTGTAATCTCGAGTTAAACTATATTAGTTGCTAAAGGTTAGGCTCACACGAATTTAATAAGCTGCCGATAATATACACACACTAGTGTAAAAAGTTGTCCAATAGAGCGGGGTCACCAAAGCGAAACAAATCTGAATCCTACAATATGCATTTGCAAGTTTACCATCCGTAAACCGATAGAAGAAAAATAAAGAATCTTTTAATTTTGAGAAACCAAAGTCTACCATGAACATCTACGTCAGTTAGTGTCTTCCCAGACTTCACTTGTCACATCTGTTGTATTATTACAATCGTTCTATTGAAATTACGTTTCTTGTAAATATTCGAACATCGTTAGAAAATATTTATTAAAAATAAAATATCTCTTGAGATTTGGTGTTTGTTTTTTTAAGTCTATAAAATGCTAACTCTGCCAGCTAATGGTTTAAAAAACAACAACAACCGAAACACTGAGTGAAACAAGAAAAGGAAAAATCAAACAAACAAACATAATGTGTCGTGGTAGTTCTGGACGATCACCAAAGTAAACAAATAAAAGTTTGCAAAAATGTAAAATGTATGAAATAATTGAAGTGTAAAAAATAAAACCAGTGTAAAGAAAAACAAATCAATGAAATGAGATGAGAGAGAAGGACCATGAATACAGTAAATAACTTATTCAAACAAAACGAAGCAAAATCACGTGGATGGGATGTTACTTTGAAACAGCCTGAAAATATATCAGACAGTGACAAGTATACCATGCAACAGCTACCTAGAAACTACAGAGACATTCTGTAAGGTTACCCAAACTAGAAGTAAGAAAATGGTAATCAGATGCCTTTAACATTAAAGATGCCGTGTACGGTTACCGAAGTTTAGTGTTAAAGATAGATCCAACAGCCAACTGAAACATCATTTCAACCACAAGAAGTTTCCGAAAAGTTTGGAGTCTGACCTACAGTGGCTTTAGTTTCTAATCATTTGTGTTTGAAGAAGGCTGGTTGTTTGTTGAGTATTAATTACGAATGTAGAGGCAAATCATCAATAAATGATGATAAAAATAATTGTCATAGGTTTGTTATTTGATTCGCTGTGTATTTAATCTGGTTGAATTTGAGGGTAATCCTTTATAAGGAAACTTGTTACATAACATGGAAGATGCTTGTGTCACCACCAATGGGTTCATCCAGGTGGCTGCGCCCATTAGAAGATTCTACTGTTGGATGCCAACAAGAACTAAATGGCATTACGCCATACAAGACAGATGCACCCATAACAGGCCACCGTTTAGGATGAACAGTGAAAGTAACGTCATGGTTCCAGTCTCCTGATGGATGTAACATTATCCAAGAAAGTTGTGCCAATTGATATTGGGATCAGTTGGAAGTGACGTCATGTTACTCACTGTTGCTTCACCACACTTTCGAAATGTCATGGGATAGAGTGAAGGTTCAACCAAAATTATAAGTAAAATAGAAATAGTCTGATATCATAAAAATTAACAGTAATACCTATCATCTCTTGACGTGCCCTTGTCTGATCAAAGTATAAAACTTGACTGTCATTCGTTACAAAGTAGTTATGTCTCCAAAGTGCATATCCTGGAATTCAAAGCACAAACACGTTATACAAGTACCATCATATTTTACGAAGCCTTAGGATGGTTCAGTGAAAGTTCCTACGAGGATAATCGTCATATCCTTGTCTACCCAGTGTCCAAAAAATGTGTACATCTGGAATTGTCGTAACAAATTACAGGAAGGCGTAAATGAAAATTTGAAACCCAATTTCAATGATGTGCAATACTGCTTCAAATAATAGTGGATTCTGTCTGGTTGCTCTGGCACTGTAGCTCATGCCATGAAGACAAATTATTATTGTATTGGGGGGTGCACTTGCACCTGTTTAAGTGCTATGTGACGTTATCAAAAGATGGTTAACTTCCAGGGTTCTTTCATTTGTGACATAGCTGTATACGTTTCGGGTATTTAACTTTCTTTCTTTAATAACAGATTTTAAGTTTGAATAAACCATGAGTGATAAAAGATCAAAGAGTCCTTCTTCATCTTGCTTTTAGTTCAGAAAGTTTTTGGTAATATCACATGGAACAAAATATTTGTTTTATTATTTCATTAGCTCGATTCACTTAAAATACTGCTGTAAAAGGAAGAATAGCTGAGAACCTAGATATAGTCGAAGAATGAGAAGTGGCATATCATTTTGAGTTATTGGTTCTTGGGTTGCTGTTTTTCTTCGTTACATTTCCAGTTAGCTCCAAATAGACTCCAGTCTAACCTTATTTAACACTGCCTCTATCTGTAGTAGTGCCTCCCGCGAGTACAGCGGTATGTTTACGGATTTACAACGCTAAAATCAAGGGGTTCGACTCTCCTCAGTGGACTCAGCAGATAGCCCGATGTGGCTTTGCGATAAAAAACACACGCACGTATCTGCAGTAAAAAATTCTCTTTTCTTGTTTCCTTTCTTGAGAAAAGTCATTGACCCATAAGACAACAATTTAGCTTTAGTGGATATTTGGCTGCTCCAATTCAATGGATCGAAATTGTTGACAACTATTTCAAAGACTCTCGATGAAATTGTGATTCTTATTCAAAATAATTCTTTGTATTACAAATAATAAAGAAAGCCATTATGTTCAAAGGACTTAGCAAACTGTGGCTGTGAATGTAATTGTTTTTTTCTTTGGGTGAAATAGAGAAAAAGGAAAAAAAATGTTTTTACACAAATAAGGATGTACAGCTGAATTAAGGAGAGTCCAGCATGTGTTTAATGGAGCGAGATGTTTTAAAAAAAAAGATGCAATTTTTTATACTTTATTCAACATGCTGATAAACAGACTGAAGATTGTAAACTAATAGTTCATAACAAAGGATATGATACCGTGTCAACAATTGTTAATATTAATAGTACTGGTATCACTGAAGAGTTCAAAAAATGGTTGGGGTAAACGACCTGAAAACGGTATAACAGATAATATTAAAATGTTGAACAAAAGCATTGACAATTTTTAAAGAATTGGAACCTGGAAAGATGATGAAATACTCGAACCTATATGATATTTCTTTTGATCCAAAGCTTTATCTGGCTATTACCCCCCTGACAATGAAGGCAAAAAGAGTACTGTAATATTGATATCATGAACTTCAAAGGAAATACAATTTAATTATTTAAAGACTTTACAATTGATCGTAGTTGATTAAATGTTTTCCTTCAAAAAACAAATGAAATCCAAAATATTATCCACAAATTACGATGAGAGGAAATCAAAGTGAGTGTGTGATATTTTGACTTGATACAATACCTTACAAATGTATTGAAAGTAAAACTGTTTATTATCACTGCCAACTTACCGCTGCATCATCGGGAGACGGTATTTAAATTTTCACATCTCCTTTTATTGTGAAATTGTTTTCATTAGTGCATTCGTTTTGTATGACTTCCACAATCGAATCCTGAAATCGATTTTATTGCGATCGTATTCGAAGATGAAAAATGTTACGGCAGATGTTAAAAATAATTAAATAATAAAATAAAAATAAAGTAGAATAAATGGAATTTAAATTAAAAGTTAGAAGTTTGAATAGATATACATATAGATTAAAATAAACAAGGGGTCTGACTTGAAGGGAAATATTCCTAGAAACTGGTTGTGTGTGTGATGGGGGAGTGCCTTTTGAAAACCTACTTTCATTGGTCAATCATCCGATTATTCTGCGTGTTACTACCCAAACTCTACTTTAAATGGGAAGGAAAAAAAATTACTGGAAGGGGCGTCACTCGGTCCTAACTAGTGAAAGTAGGTTTTTTCGGGGCACTTTCTCCACCTAAAATTTGCTTGAGGCATTGGATCTGTACAATACTAGGGATCCCAACAAGGGCACCTTGAGTCATCTGCCCTTCCCGACTCTGAATGGGCCGGTTTGGATCGGTACTTTGTTTTGGGTGCTGTCAGCTTACTTTTTACTGTAACAACAGGTTAACACAACGTTCGTGCCATTGCCTTCACTTTTCCTACTTTACTTGCATTTATCATCATATTCACATAGACAAAATTCGGGCCTATACAAACGTCAGCCACTCAGTATAAAATGTAAACATTTTACCTGGTGTGGGATGAAGAAGGAAAGTTAGTGGATTCCATAGATGTTTCCCTTTACACACAAGTATTTGTATTATCTCGAAATTCGAGGTAAATGAAAATTTCTCCTCGAGAATGTCGCCTGGTCTCCTTCGCTGCGAGTCCCTCACGAACCCGGTAAGCTTGACGAACCGGTGGAGTTGTTTTTTTCGGGACTTATTTACAAGCTACGCTTTATTAGTGGTATTAAAAGTTTGTTTTCTTCTTTTTACGAACACTAAAGTATTCAGCTAAATAGATATTTTTTCAAATCTTAATTTACTTCACTGCGCGAGAGAAAGTCAGCTTAAAAGTTGAGTAAGGATAGTTTATAGAATTCTGTTGTCAAGGGTTCTACCTGTAGTTAGTTGCTAAGTGAATTATATTGTTGAACGTATTAAATGAAATATTATTTTCGGGTGTAATATTCAAATTGTTGTCGAGTTGTAGACAAAATATGTAAGTATCAAATATATATTGCTGATTGGCGTTATGTACAAGTTTGTTTTAAAGTTTTTTTTGTTTTGTTTTTTCGTGTCTTAATTTTAATTTCGCATGAAGCTACACGAGGGCTCTTTGCTTTTTAACAGTTTGTGGAATGAAAGTAAGTTAGTTATTACATTAGGGTAGTAATTTGATGACAAACTATCTTCCTTCTAGTCTTACACTGCTAAATTAGGGACGGCTAGCACAGATAGCCCTCGAGTAGCTTTGTGCGAAATTCCAAAACAAACACTTCTGAAAAAGTGTGCACAATGTAATATGATAAGTAAAATGAGAGAATTTTATATAGAAAAGAAAGGAAGTTTGATAACAGAGGAACAGGAAAAGAAGAAACACATCTTCGCAGAACTGAGGTCAAGACTCAATCACATAATGCTATTTTTAGAAGCATAATTTTACTATAATATTTGTATATGTAAATTATCTTGAACGTTACATTAACCGAGATTTCTGAGCGCTCACTGGTCAGTGTTTAATTTTTATTAACCGGTAAACTTTCTTTCAGGAACCTTGTTACGTCACAAACAAGTTGTTCGTGAGCCCGGGTTGTTTAAGCTTGCGCTGTTCTGTTTTATCACAGAAACAGTCTGTTATTACGTGTGTAATTTGTTTTTTAACTGTTCACTTCGGACAGGAGGGACACTTTGGGTCAAACACGTAGAACTCGAGGTGTGTGGCAACCTAGCAACATACTTAGAAACGTAACACTCTTTAAAAAATCGATATAATTTCATCCCACGTTTCAGCAGCGATTTCTTATATCACATCGACGAAGTGTAGGACCAGTAGTTAAAATGGCTTCCTCATCACGACTGAGGAATCTCTATTCAGTCACAATATTTTGGATTTTGTGGTTAAGCCTAAAGTGTATGTTACATCCCGTTTCCGCTGAAATAAAGCTTCCGTTACTAATGCCTGATGTTCAGCCTAAAGTGGTAAGTATTCTGTTTAAGTACGTAACTTGAAGTTTTGTACATATACTATCATATGGTAGGAAAGTATTTTGTTAAGATGAAGTCTGTCACATTACGAATTTAGTCAGTATCTAGTATATGATTCCAAGTTCTGTTGCTATATTCCAGTATCTGTTTTTCTAGTTGTTTTACCCGTACAAAAATAAAAAAACACGTCATTTGAATATCTTTAAATCTTTTACGAGTAAGACATAATACAAAGCTGTAATATGGTACATTCAGCATATTATATTATCATTTACTGTAGTCATGTTTATAAAGAACTTTTTAAATTTTATTAAAGGAAGAAAGCATGAATGTAGCATCTGTTTTGTTCTTAAGTTTTGTATTTAAAAACATATTTGCTTTTCTTGGTCTTAACAGAATGACTAAAATCTAAGACATAAGAATGGATGGTGAAAATATTCTTTCTGAAAACCAATTTGAACCTGTTATCAGTAATTAGAATTAATATTTCATCTAAATAAGCTACATACACAAACCTTAAAAATTAACAAAATATATATTGATTTATTTGTTGGATATCATTACAGTTAGCCACGTTTTTGGTCATAATTCTAATATATTCTATACAACGTGTATTATAAAGTATAAATAATGGCAGAACGTAAACAGAGAAAATTTGTTTTGAATTTCGGGCAAAGCTACACAAGAGCTATCTGCACTACTCGTCCTTCATTTAGCAGTGTAAGACTAGAGGGAAGGCACCCACCACCAAATCTTGGGTTACTCATTTACCAACGAATAGTGGAATTGACCGCACATTATAAACCCCTACGACTAAAAGGGTGAGCATATTTGGTGTGACGGGGATTGGAACCCGCGATCCTCAGATTACGAGTCGAGTGCCTTAAACACCTGGCCATGCCATGCCTTAACAGCGAGAAGATCCTATTATACAAATATATCTTGTAGAGAGAAAGACAAAAATGTTTGCCGTGAAAGCAAGCTAATGAAAGATGGATATAATATTTGTAGGTGTGGTATAAATAATAAAATGGAAGTAATTATTTAGAAAATAATTCGTTTCTCAATTCTTCAAGTTATTTGAATATTTTCTTTCTTTTGAACATTAACATTTTCCGACCATTTCTGTTTTGAACCAGTAGAAACATGACTGGTGATGGCTCCACCAATATTTTCTAAAAGGGCACAGATACATTTTGCTTCCCCCAATATTAAAATATAAAGAGTTTTAGAGAGTAAAAGGCCAGTTGAGTGGCACTTCTGAAGTTACAAGAAAACTTGTGAAGGGATGGCAACATGCTTGTGTCCACAATGGGAATTCGAACTACAGATTTTAGCGTTGTAAACCCAACGAACGATATATTTACCTTATTGTATTTTGATGAGAAAATAGGACGGAATTCACTTGAACATTGTTTAGACTCAGTGGTTCCTAACCTTTTTCATCGTCTTACTCATTGAGACTCTCCAGGGTATTACCGTGACACCTATAATAATTATTGTAATGGTGAACTTTGCATGAAGGTAGAATAAAATAAAAGTATATAAAGATCCTAATTTATTGAAAATGTTACAAATAAATGACCTTGAGAAATGCTACAAGTGCTAAACAAATGTAAAATCCATGGAATTACTGAACATCATACAAAACCTACTTATTCACTCAGTGTGAGGGTTGATATAATATATATATATAATGAGAAAATATACTAAATACGATGGGATTTAAAGTTTAAGTTCGATGTATCAGTATTATATAGTTAAAAAAATTAGGCAATTCAAAACGTTGTAATATATGAAAATTTTCACTCAAAATTACACAGATGTTTGCGCAACAAGCATCTCGGACGCGGTTCAACTGCTGCACTTCAGCGTCTTTCTCATTCGTGGGCAGTTACAGGCACTTGTCATAAAAACTATAAACTGCTCCGTGATTTCCCTAATCATTACCAAACCTTCTGTGACCCCCGAAAAACTTTAAACAACCCTCAGGTTAAGAACCACTGGTTTAGAGAGTGAAAATGAAGATCGAGCTCCTTTAAGTGGGTTGCGCACCAGCAGTAAGCTCACTGCACTTGGAAGTTGTTTTTTTTTTTTTGGTGTGCACCAGCAGTAAGCTAACTACACTAAGAAGTTTGTTTTTTGATGCGCACCAACAGTAAGCTCACTTCACTTAGAAGTTTGTTTTTTTGGTGTGCACCAGCAGTAAGCTCACTGTACTTAGAAGTTTGTGTTTTTTGGTGTGCACCAGCAGTGAGCTCACTGTACTTAGAAGTTTGTTTTTTTGGTGTGCATCAGCAGTAAGCTCACTGTACTTGGAAGTTTGTTTTTTTGGTGCGCACCAGCAGTAAGCTCACTGCACTTGGAAGTTTGTTTTTTTTGTGCGCACCAGCAGTAAGCTCACTGTACTTGGAAGTTTTTTGTGTGCACCAGCAGTAAAGCTCACTGTACTTAGAAGTTTTTTTTGGTGTGCACCAGCAGTAAGCTCACTGTACTTGGAAGTTTGTTTTTTTGGTGCGCACCAGCAGTAAGCTCACTGCACTTGGAAGTTTGTTTTTTTGTGAGCACCAGCAGTAAGCTCACTGTACTTGGAAGTTTGTTTTTTTTGTGCGCACCAGCAGTAAGCTCACTGTACTTGGAAGTTTTTTTTTGTGTGTGCACCAGCAGTAAGCTCACTGTACTTGGAAGTTTGTTTTTTTGGTGTTTTCTTAATTTCACGCAAAGCTACACGAAGACTATCTGTGCTAGCTGTCCATAATTTTAGCAGAGTAAGACGAGAGGGAAAGCAGCTAGTCATCACAACCCACCACCAACTCTAGGGCTACACGGGGACTATCTGCCCTAGTCATCCCTAGCTTAGCAGTGTGAGACTAGAAGGAAGGTAGCTAATCATCACCACCAACTCTAGGGCTACTCTTTTACCAAAGAGTAATGGGATTGATCGTCACATTATAACCTTCTTTTAAAACAAGATCAAGAAGAAATAAAATACACAAATAAAAGAATACCAGGAAGATATTTATTGAAATTTAAAAGAAGTTCAGGAGGTGAGAGATGGAAATTTCAGAGAAGAATTAAAAGGCAAAGAAATAATTTGTAAATACGAAGCAAAAAATAAATCTTATTGAATACTCGATCAATGAAGGTGTTGGAGATGTATAGTGGGATTATAAGGAGATTAAAGAAATACTAAAAGGATGTAAAGACAGAATTAAAAAAGTAGAAAAGTAAATGAACAAAGTCAAAAGTAAAGTACAAACCATCTATAATGTGTAGAAAAATTATAAGAAGATCACTGAGGTAGAAATGAACATTAATGACAGAATGAAACATGTGGAAAATGAGTTGATAAATGCAAAGATCAAACTAGCCACATCTCTTTTTCTTTTGTTTTTTACATCTCCATAAGAATTCCAACATAAAACACTATATACTATCTCGTATAGAATAGAAACTCCTACTTTTTGTACTCCTGTTTCTGCTATTGCTGTATAATCTTTGGCTAAAGAACCTTCTTGGAATACAACTGCCCTAACAATATTAAAATAAGTTCCACAATTTATTCGGTCATTTTTACAACATCATTCACTTGAACACCAATGAATTATAATGTAAAAATACCATGGGAGGCAGATTAAACTTAGACCATAATAATCTAGAGTCAACAGGTAAAATGGTGAACAATAAGTTATTATTTTTGCCAACTCTTTGAAAGGACCAGATTTAGCAACATTAAACAACCTTCCACCTGAAAGTCACAACAACTATCAAGTACTGGTAACTGCCTTATCCAACAGGTGCCTGAGTGAAGTATTCAAAAGCAAAGATCAGAATAGAGAGGAGAGAACAGATCCCAGGTGAACTTGTGGAAAGGCTTTCTTAGTTGTCTTAACCAGGTGCTTTACATGAAATGGTGGATCCACTCGCACATGACTGATTAATATATGCAGTAAGAGGTAAGGATATGCAAGTTAGTGTAAAGCAAAGCAGGTGTTTATTGTTAAAAGAAGATTTTCAGTTGGTGGTGGAACTTAATCAATTAAAGATCTCATTTAAAATTACAATGTCATCAGATCATGTAGTATTGAAATATAACTTTTTTTACAATAGTCTAGAAAATCTGAAAGGACTAATTAGACAATTAGTTACATACAAGAGAGGAAATAAACCAGAGCAGGTTACACTCAAATGGACATACTGTAAAGAACTGCAGGCAAAAACTTCTAATAGTTGATATCAATAAAATATAATTATTATAAATGATGGTAACATGGCCATTACAGCTGAGGCTGTGAAGAATTGGTAGCTGTTAATACTTAAAGAAGAAAATACCCTAAGGATGAATCTTTGATCTTAACAAGATAAAAAAAAACAACATAAAAAAGCTGTTAACATATTGAAAAACAGGAAGTAGCTGGAATTGTGGGGCAGAGTTCAGCTGAGAACACTGCATTTGCTCTATATGATGTAAGAAATTCATTATTTAACAAAACCACTCTATAAGTCCAATGGTTTATTGATGGGAAGCCTTGCAATATGTTGTTTAACACTGGTTTTACAGCTGCACTTATTCAAGTAGTCACAAATGTCAAGAAGTAAAAAGTTGAAACTTACCTTCACTGCAGAATATTTTTCTACACTGCATGATATGTGGATAATTTACTTTGCAAATGAGTGCATACTTGGAGCTGACTTCTTGTAGAGACATGGATTGAAGGCTAAGCTAATTTCAAATGGCTTTGTAGACTATGACCAGGAAATCCCTGTGCATTACATGGCAATTACTATGCCAGAGATTGAAATTTTGGTAACAATGGGAGAGGCAGTTGTTGTACCATGAAGAAGTGAAATGTTCGTACCAGTATTTTCATAAATACATTTACATCTGTTGACTAATCATTAGAGTACAGTAGAACCAAACACTTCAGCATGTCCCGGAGGATTATTGGCTGAAAGATCTCTCACTGATCTGTAGAAAAGATGTCATCATTATTGTAATAAACACAACAAATCATGAAATTCAAGTCAACTCTGGAGAAGACAGAGTAAGATGTGAGGATGTACTGGAAGTATTCTGTATCAAAGAACATCAGAAGTAGTTACTTTTGAGGGAAGCTGCAGAAGTCTAATCTGATGAAGAGGAACCCATTTTTCAGAAGATAAAGTATGGAAACATTGTGAATGGAAGAAACATTTATTATGTTTTGACAAGTTTGTGTCATGATCAGGAAGCTGATGATGCCTGAAGCTTCTCCATATATTGTATATTTATAACAAAGTTTATTTCACTTCCCATTCAAGCTGTTTCCATACTTTATTTTGATGGAGTGTAACCTCTCTGAACTGCCTGGAATGTCTTATCTTAATGACAGAACCTCACGTGGGAAGACATTTGAAAATGCTTACAGGGAAACTAAGGAAATTTCTGGATTGGTCAAATAAAGGAAATCTCAGGCTAAATTCCAAGAAGTGTGAATTGTCCCTTCAATATTTGAGTTTAATGGAACATACAATCATCATACAGACCAATTTGAGATTGAATATGTTCAGGTTTGTGAGCACATTGAAGAAAGAAAATATATTTGTTTATTTGTGATGCATACGACATGTTTTAGCCAATCTTGACCATCCAGCATTGCTTCTTATGTCTGTTGTACGTTTTTCAGGTGTTGGCTTCGAAGTGGGAGGAAGAGACTCAGGAATTAATTACTTATTATTGCAGGTACATTATGCCAATGTGGACAAGTTTATTGGTAAGTGTATTTTGTTTGTATTTAACAATTATCATAAAACTATTTATGCTGAATTTGCAGTAAATGTATTTACTGATTAGCTGAGACCGGTTGATACAAGACACATGTTGAATGACAAAAAAGTAAACTTCAAACCATTATAGCAACAGCTATGCAAACTGAGAAACACGTTAAGTTATTTTGTTTGATGAACTAATTGTAAACTAGACTGTGACGGAAGCAAAATTCCAATAGAAAAGTTTACACACAAAAATGCTTTTCTGTATTGGTTGGTGTCATGAAATATAACCAGTGTATAGACGTATAGGCTGTTACATGTAACATATTTATTTGACACAATAATGTTAAACAGTAAACAACTTTAATGTACACGTTACACTCCATATTTGATTATTTCTGAAGCTTTATTACTCCTTATGAAAAGAGAAGTAAACTGAGCAAGCACGCTCTTTTGAAACTGTTTTCTTATTGGCTAATTTTCCTGCTGAATCTACAAACCTTCTGCTCTTTCTCTCCAGCTGGTGAAACTGACAACTCTGGAATTATCTTAACAGTGGTTCCTGGGATTTCTAGCAGGTAAACTAAACATTTTTTTTAACACACATACACATGTCTATGAGTGTATCATTACTAATATTCACTGGTTACAGCATTTAACTTTTAAGCAGAAATGAGCCACATGGTTAAATGTAATCCAATGTAAAATGTAATTTAACTGTAACACACAACCGAACTGAAACTGATCATTTGTTTTTTTATTGGCTTTTTAAAGAATGATTACAAATACTTGTGTTTATTTCATCCATTGCTTCAAACATCATGGTTTTATCTGATGTCTACAAACACAATTTATTGATTTAACAGAAAATTTTAAATGTTTTTATCAGCAACATAAATATTTTTATGTAAATATAAATGTATTTATAAATACATATGATATTATTTTTGATGGTTGTTTCATCATTATTATTGCAATACAAATACAAGCTCATAAATATTGAGTGAAGTTCCAGTTATTATACAGGATGAAATGTAACATAAATTATTATATCATATTTAACAGACTGACCAAAAGGACTGGAGTGCTGCTACTGGGAACTGATGGGAGAATTCCAGCTCATAAAGAGGGTAAGTACAAAAATAATATACAAACACTGAACCTTGACAAAGTGTTCTAGAACTCAGGGTCATAATTTGCATAGAAAATGATACAATAACTACATGGCAGTGCATTTTGTAACACCATATCTTTTGGTCTATATTTTAATCTTAAAAGAGCTTGAATTTTATTAGATTTATTTCCAATATTTATTCATTTGTAACAGTTTTACCCAAAACAGATGATCACCTGGTGAAGTAATTCTTGATGACAAGAAACCTACTTGAAATAATAATGTATCTCAGAATGACTGGTATAGGTATTAACATTTTTATTGATAAGGAGAGAACAACATTTTGACCTTCCTAGGTCATCTTCAGGTTTCTTAACCAGCCATTCTGAGATACAAAAATGTCACCTGTTCCATTTAGAACTTGTGATGTAGTCTAAGTTTCTTTAGTTATTAAATTTACAGGATAATTATAAAGGTGATTACACTGTGTAACAAAATTTTTACTTTTTATTGTTTGTGGGCATAAAGTGTTATTTCCCAATTGCTTATGCCTAAAGTAAATGGAAAAGACCTATTTTTCTCTTTAAACTTTACTTTTGTGACCTGGGTAATGAAATTTTCAAATTTACCCATTTTCTGGAACATTCCAGGTAGATTCAGTGCTGAGTAGCTGATAGAGAATTTTCTTGAACTTTCTAGAATTTTGTAGAAGCCTCAGAGCTGCGCTGCTCCATAACGGGAATAAGGATCCGTTTCTTCCCCTGGTTCATTTGGTGCACCTCAAAGAGGAATATAAGAGCATCAAGACCTTGGTAGAAGTCTTGAAGTATGATGAGTATGGATGGGAGGTTGTCGGAGACTTCAAAATGGTGGCATTCCTGGTGGGGCTCCAAGGGGGCTTTACCAAGTTTCCCTGTTATCTATGCCTTTTAGAAAACAGGAACACAGCAGTGCACTACAACAGGAAGCACTGGCCACAATAGACAGAGTTCTCTGTGGGGAGGCACAATGTCAAGTCTGACCCACTAGTGGATTTCCAGAAGGTGTTGTTCCCACCATTGCACATTAAATTGGGTTTCATGAAACAATTTCTCACAGCTCTTGATAAGGAGCCTGCAGCCTTCAAATACCTTCAAGACTTCTTCCTTCCTAAGCTGTCAGAAGCAAAGGTCAAAGCCGGTTTCTTCAATGGACCACAAATAAAAAATATCCTGGAGTACACGGAATTCCCCACAAAGCTCAATATGAAGTAAAAAAAGCATGGGGCAGCTTTGTTGCAGTGGTTCAGGGCTTCTTGGGCAATCACGAGGCCAAAAATTATGTGGAACTGGGTGAGGCTCTGGTGAAGAACTATGGCGAAATGGGCTGCAGGATATACCTGGAAGTCTGTATCCTTGATGCTCATCTTGGTGAATTCAAGGAGAACATGGGAACATACTCAGAGGAGCAAGACAAAAGCTTCCACTAAGATATACTGGACTTTGAACGCTGCTAACAAATCTCAAAAATCTACTCACTTCTAAACATTTTTGTATAACTTTAGTGTAAATACATGTAAATCTTAATTCATATGTCATTTTATTCAGACCTTATGTAAATGAAAATTTGCCCGTTTTTACACAGAAAATAAGTTAATTTCTAAATTTCATTATCCAGGTCACAAAAGTAAAGTTTGAAAGGAATAATGGTCATTTTTTGTACTTTTACAACATAAGCAATTAAGAAATAACACATACTATCCAGGAACAAAATTTTTATTACATAATGTGATTATATCTTTAAAAAACTCGTAATCTAGGGAAAGCTAAATTTTATCAGAGGAACCATGAGAACTGAATGTCTTATCTGTGTAAATTTGAACAGGATACATTATCTTAGCAGTATTCTGCAGATTGACATGTATTTTATGTACATAATTGAACTGGTATTGTTAAAAATAGAGAGACAGAAGAAAAAATGAAATCAGAACTGCTCTGGGAGAAAAGTGATTTTACTATACAGTATTATATGCCTTTAAAACAAAACCATGTAACACATCCATACTTTCTTCAGTAATACCTCTGATCTTAATGCAACAGGTCTAGTGATTAAGGTGCCTCGGTTTTGATTCCCCGTCACTAAACATGCTCACACTTTTAGCCATGGGACATTATAATGGGATGATAAATCCCACTATGTTTTGGTAAAAGAGTTAACGATGGATGGTATTGACTATTACTGCTAAATTATGGATGGCTAGGACAAGTGTCCCTCATGTAAGTTTGCACAAAATTCAAACTTAATGTATCTCTGTTCTAGTTTTGCTTCTTTAATACAACTAGTTTTAAGATACAATGATCTTAAATATGAAGGTTTCTTAATAAACTACTTTCTAATACAGTTGTGTTGATTGTTCAGGATAGTTGTGTGTTCCTTTAAAGTGATATGTTTATTGGTCATTGAAATCAATCTGACAGTTGAGGTTTAGCATATCTTTTATAAATCTCATGTTTTCAAAGCTCCCATTGAAATTGTTTTCATATTGTTAAGTAAAACACCCAGCATTTAAGAAGGATAATTTATGTTGCATGTAATTTATTTTAATGATTTTGGGAATATAACCACAGAACATCAATCTTCATATTCTTAAAGAAATGGCTAATTGAATTTTCAACTTAAAATATAAAATTAATGCTTGAATATGTTAACATTCTAAAATATACCAAGAAGATTTTCTTATATTCTCTTTGATATACTTGGATATTGAAATTAATCTTTCTAATGGATGCATTTAGAGCACATGGAAACAGAATGTATGATCCAGGACCAAATAGAAATTCATCCTTTCGCTTTTCGGACACACACTCACCAGTTGGGTAAGTATTTGGGAACATACTTGTATTAAACTTGAAGCTAGGTAACATCACACACACACACACACACACACACATATATATATATATACGTTAATATTTAGTTTCCAGCTGCTGTGTAATTTGCATTATGGTATACAAATAGGACAGCAGTGCCCTCTATTAGGCATCATATATAAATACTTCAGTATTTCAACTCACATGTCCTTTCTCACTTAAAGTGAGTACTTCCTATTGGACTTACTTTATTAATCTGCTTAAATTTGTTGTTTGCTCGGTTCTCCTATATATCTATTTGGTATCTAAAAATTGGAATAGGAATAACATTTCTTGTCTGCGTTTTTGATTGGGGAAGTAAGAGTAAATACAAAAACCTGAGGCTGTACTGTCCTCATATGCTGTAATATTATCCAAGAATGATAAAACTTTTATCTACAGAACAACTAGAGGTCTGACAGAAATTTATTGTAGAGCGAGTCTGAATTTTCTAACTTTGATTGACGTTTAAGACGCTGAACACAATGAAACAATATTTGACTCTCAAAAACAAAAAATGTTTGTATGGACTAAAGAAAGTTCCTTTGTTGAAAAGATCTCCCCCCTCTTTATTGTGAAAATAATAGACTGAGAAAAGCATGCATGGCATTATATACAGGAAACAATATTGCTAGTCTGCCAATACCTCTTGTGCTACCCACGTGATTTTTTTATCACTTTCACTGCGAGATAAGGGAGATTTTTTTGTTGTTATTTTTGCGTGACAGGTCACCTGACCTTTCAATGGAAAACACTTGAAATTATCTTTATATTGTATATAAATATTTAAAGAAATATGTCTCGCAATAAGACAGCAGTGATACATCAGGTGAATGACCAAGAACTGTAGGTAACTAGGTCAAAAGAAAGTTAAAACTACATACACCAGAATAAATGAAAACGTTGAAAAATTTCTATTTTAAAACAAATGATAACCCTGCATACCACAAGAGAAAATTAAACACACACACACAGGTAAATATGAATACAAGTAAAATGGAAAGATGTTTGTTTGTTTTTGAATTTCGTGCAAAGCTCCACAAGCGCTATCTGCGCTAGCCGTTCATAATTTAGCAGTGTAAGACTATGCAGCTAGGGACCCACCTCCAACTCTTGGGCTACTCTTTTTACCAACGAATAGTGGGATTGCCCATCACTTTATAATGCCCCCACGGCTGAAAGGGCGAGCATATTTGGTGTGAATGAAATCAAACACACGACCATCAGATTACAAATCGAATGCCGTAACCACCGAGCCATGAACCTTAGGAAGGCCATACATTTACGGGATGGTGATCCATAAGGGTATAGTTAGTAACTGTTAGTAACTTTACCCAGTTTTATAATTTTCCTCTTTTGTAAATGCTGATGACGAGCAGTCTTCAGTTCTTACATCAAAAAATTAAATATACCAAATGTACAAAGTCTAACAGGAAACAATGTTTTTAAAATAAGTCTTACTATTGTTAAACTTTTCTATTTTACTACTGTTACGTTTTCACAGTCTTAATTGCTTTTAGGCAAAACTAATAAACAGTTTATGTAATGATATAAATATAGTTATTAACATATATGTATCATACCTGTTTTTATAACCTTCTTGTACACACGTGCATTAATACAATCCATGATCAAAATTATGAACATAATATCTTTAGATGCAGTCAACTACAAAACTGTTTCAAAAAGATGTCATAAAATAACTAGTTTCCAGAGAAATCAACAGTTACTAAATTATTTAATGTAGAAATACCACAGAATGTTTTTATTTTTTCAAAAAATATAAAATTTTGCTTATTATGGAACCACTTTCATACACTTCTGAGATTGCGTATCACATTTCTGTACAAATGTTTTCCTTACTTGCATAGAAACTACCTCTAGTAACACAAAATAAAAACACTTGCATTTCTTAAGAAGTAACTGTTGTAAAAAAAAACAGAAACACTCGTTTTCATAGAAACTAACTGTGGTAACAGTAAATGAGAAAAATAAACACTTTCCCTCTTGTAAACTAAGTTTAGTAACACAAACTAAGATATTGTCTTCTTAGAAACTAACTGTAGTAATATGAAACAAAATCACTTGTTCATTATAGAAAATAACTGTTGTAACACAGAACAAAAATAGGAAAAATAACTTTCCTTCTTAGCACACTTGTGATATGAAATTATTTATATAGAACTGAGTTTTAAAGATTTTAGTGCAAATTGTTCAGTTGTTTTGAATTGAACACAAAGCTACACAATGGGCTATCTTTGATCTGCCCACTACGGGTATCGAAACCCGGCTTTTCGCGAGGTATGTTTGCAGGCATACCACTTAGCCACTGGGTGGACAAATTGTTTGGAAAGTAATCTAACCACCACATTATTTAAATTGTAGAACCAGCCTCTTGAAAATAAGGTTTTTATCTCTGGGACAACAATACTTCTTTATCCTTGGTCTCAACTATGAATGGTGATTTTTTGATTTTTAACATAAAATATTCTTGATGCTGAGGTATCCACGTAGTATTTCATAAAGTTTCAAAATGACTTGCACAAGTTTGACTCAACCAATCAGAAGAAAGTGAGAATAGTTATGAGGTTGTAAACAGGAACAAACAAAAACGTAGCTGTTTATTATTAGAATAATAACAAAAGATAATGCAGGTAAAAACATATATGGAATTACTCTCAAAGCAAGTAATTATGTGGGGTATTTTTAACAGTGGGATACCGTCGTGTAGAAATTTGTTCTTTTCTGGTTATTTATATGACAAGCTACACTTTGTCCAACAGTGTAATATATATGTATGTAACTTTCTTAAATCATGATTGTTTAACTATTTAGTGTTTGAAAATTGTAATAGTTTGTTTGTAACTTCTCCTTCCAAGTAAGAACTTTCACAGAAAGTGTTGTGCAGAAACTGGTCATTTAATGTTGAAACAGAATAAGATGAATGTGAAAATGTAATAAATGATTAAAAATTACGGAGTTTCAGACCAGAGCAAATGTCTCAGCTTCTAAATATGGGAAAATAACAGCTAGTTACATATTTATCAATTTATTATTTAGCTCACAATAGAGAGAAAAAAAGTGATAAGCTGAAATCATTTGATAAAATATCCATGACTCTAGACTTGTTATACAACATTATTTACACTATTTTATTATACATTTGTTTCGTCTGATGAGATATAAATATATTTGTCTGAGTATCCAAGAAGTGAAATAATTTTAACTGTATTTTGATACACTTGAATGTCATTGTGTTAAAAGTTTTTGAAACTGTTATTTCGTGATTTCCAAATTTGAAGAGCAATTTTGTTCTTTGAAAATGTTTTTGTGTTTTATATCTATTAAAGTTTTTTTTTCAATTATATAAAAACAAACTGTTCTTTCAAAGTTTATGATCACTGAAAGTGAGGGTTTTTATAAGATTAATTTTTGTTGTTGTTTTGTGTCCCTGATGTTTTAGTATGAGATAGAAACTCATTCCTCTGACACTTTTATCAATTTGATAAACGTTTTTCTCCAGACAGTCTATGTAATTTGTAGTTTTAGGTTTTTAATTTTTATAAATAATAATAATTATGATTCATCTGAAAGTGAAGGTTCTCACGTCAACTTTGTAAGATAATAACTTTTCAATGTTCTGTGATCTTATAAAATGCATTCTACTCAATATATTCGTGTTCACTGTTCAGTGATAATGTTTGTGAAAAATCACTTTTGTAACAATCAAAAGTTCTTTTTGATTAGATATTTTAAACAACCCATCCCTCATGTATACATTAATGATATATTTTCAGGTATTGGTAGTTCACACGATAAATTTGGGACAACCTGTAAAAGAAACAGAATAACAACTGATCAAAAAATCACATAATGCTTGCACTTTGTGACACATGTTGAAACTAATTACTATATATATATATATATTTTTATTGAGATACACTTTTTTTTCAAACATTGAAATTTTAGGATGTGATTTGTAGTATGGCATGGATGCTGCATCTGGTTATCGCAGAAAAGTATATAAATGCCTTCAGTATATTAGCTAAAACAAGAAATACATTGTTACTTCCAATTAACATAGGAGATATATCAAGTATGGTTATTCCAGTAACTTAATGGATTCTATTACTTAGAGTGTTTTTATCAAAGTTCTTGTCTGCCAAATCTATCTCTCTCTGAGAACTTGTACCATGTGTGTTATTTGTGTAAAGAAAATACAACTGGACTCACAATAAAAATATATATCAAAGGTTCATGAAGTAATTTAATTTCTCAAATATTTGAGTGTTTCAAGTTTTATTAGAATGTGGATTGTAGAGCAGAAACTACACTAAAATAATAGTTTTACATTGTTTTTTACAGCCCGGTTCTTGACAAAAATGTAATTTTGTGAACATTTTGTCTTGTAAAGACTAGAAATTAAAATCATGAGTAAAAATTAATAATGCATTATAATAGAGCATATTTTAACTTGAATAATTTTTTTATCTTTTCGAGATTTTAAAACAGTTTTTGTAAATGGTCAAAGTGTTAGAAAACAGTCACATTGGAAAAGTCAAAACATGTAGTAATTATCTATTTCCATTGAATTTGTCTCACATGAAATAAAAGTTATGTAGTCATATGTTTTCTCTCATTAAAATGGCAAAAAATAATACTGAATTAATTATTTATTCAAGTTTCTAGTTTTCAATTAATCGTAATAAATGCCAATAGCAAAATGTTCTCCATTTCTTTATAATATAAAATTTTCAAGTAAACTTGGTCGTAAGTCACAAGTGTCTTACTCATGGTTATCACTATAAACATCGTCTCAGTGATGGTTGTCACTAGAAACACAGTCTCACTGATGGTTATCAAAAGAAACACAGTCTCACTGATGGTTGTCACTAGAAACACAGTCTCACTGATGGTTGTCACTAGAAACACAGTCTCACTGATGGTTGTCACTAGAAACACAGTCTCACTGATGGTTGTCACTAGAAACACAGTCTCACTGATGGTTATCACTAGAAACACAGTCTCACTGATGGTTATCACTAGAAACACAGTCTCACTGATGTTTATCACTAGAAACATCGTCTCTATGATGGTTGTCACTAGAAACACTGTCTCACTGATGTTTATCACTGGAAATACACTCTCACTGATGGTTGTCACTAGAAACACAGTCTCACTGACAGTTGTCACTAGAAACACAGTCTCACTGATGGTTATCACTAGAAACACAGTCTCACTGATGGTTGTCACTAGAAACACAGTCTCACTGACGGTTGTCACTAGAAACACAGTCTCACTGATGGTTGTCACTAGAAACACAGTCTCACTGATGGTTGTCACTAGAAACACAGTCTCACTGATGGTTGTCACTAGAAACACAGTCTCACTGATGGTTGTCACTAGAAACACAGTCTCACTGATGGTTGTCACTAGAAACACAGTTCTCACTGACACAGTTGTCACTAGAAACACAGTCTCACTGATGGTTGTCACTAGAAACACAGTCTCACTGATGGTTGTCACTAGAAACACAGTCTCACTGATGGTTATCACTAGAAACACAGTCTCACTGATGGTTATCACCAGAAACACAGTCTCACTGATGGTTGTCACTAGAAACACAGTTTCACTGATGGTTATCACTAGAAACACAGTCTCACTGATGGTTTTCACTAGAAACACAGTCTCACTGATGGTTGTCACTAGAAACACAGTCTCACTGATGGTTGTCACTAGAAACACAGTTTCACTGATTATTGTCACAAGAAACACAGGATCACTGATTGTTATCACTTGAAACACAGTCTTACTGACGGTTGTCACTAGAAACACAGGATCACTGATTATTGTCACAAGAAACACAGGATCACTGATTGTTATCACTTGAAACACAGTCTTACTGACGGTTGTCACTAGAAACACAGGATCACTGATTGTTGTCACTAGAAACACAGGATCATTAATTGTTATCACTTGAAACACAGTCTTACTGATGGTTGTCACTATAAACACAGTTTCACTGATTGTTGTCACTAGAAACACAGGATCACTGATTGTTATCACTTGAAACACAGTCTTACTGATGGTTGTCACTATAAACACAGTTTCACTGATTATTGTCACAAGAAACACAGGATCACTGATTGTTATCACTTGAAACACAGTCTTACTGATGGTTGTCACTAGAAACACAGTTTCACTGATGGTTGTCACTATAAACACAGTCTTACTAATGGTTGTCAATAGAAACACAGGATTACTGATGGTTGTCACTATAAACACAGTTTCACTGATGGTTGTCACAAGAAACACAGGTAGTTATGCCAACTGTCTTTTGAAAGCCAGATCTGGATAAGCGGCTAAATCTTAAAGAAAATGAAACAAAATGAAGCATGACGTCATAGCTGAAACTGGCCCAAATGTGAAACTTTGTGATGCAATTAGATGCAGTATCAGTTGTTACAATTTCAATGTCTTTTCATATGAAGTATAATTATATTCGTAACAATTTGTAATTGTTAGGTTAGGCTAGATATCTTGTAGTTTAATGAGATAAGCTTGGTACCAATGAGCTATGTGACATCATATACATGTGTGATGTCATGTTTTATTTCGTTCAAGAGAGTTAGATGCAGATATAGTAATTATGTTAACCCTAATGGAGGACACATTTTAAGTTGTTTAAATATTAATGAGGGCGTCTTCAAAATTACTTGTTGTTTTTGTAACTGCATATGCTAATTTTTTATTTTTTTGTCAGCAGCTGTACATCACTGGATAGAATGTACTCTATTGAAGGTGAGGAAGTGAAAGATGGCATAGAAAATGTTTTGCATGCTTTTCACTGGGCAGTCAGTGTTGTAGGCCTCTATGTTACACAAGGTGATATCACCTGGGAAGTGTACAGGGAGTTTGATGATACCTTTCTTGGTACTCGACAAGTAAGTGTATAAACTTTGTACACAAAAGATCTAGTATTATAAAGAGTTTATTACAGCCATTATTGCTTGCTTAAATGCTATAAAGCTCTCCAGGATGGTAAGAAAAACAAGGTCACGTTGGGTTAACGTTGCCATAAGTTCTTGCCAGTTGAGATGTGTAATAATGAATTATGAATTCTACACACAACTTTGCAGTATATGTTGACTTCTGGCAGTGTTAATTTCCCGAGTTGTAAATATGTTCTCATCACAGTTTTATGTATGTATAATTTCAGTTGTATCATTCTTTAGTTTCTTTCATGTTTGAAATTATTCATTCTAATTTTTGTTTTTAGGTAAGTTTTATAGTTATGCAATGAACCCGTGTGTGTGTATAGTCTTTATTTCCAATAAAAAATGAAAAGTAATTTATTATGTAACATTAAGAATTATTTAAACTAGTATTCAAACATTCCAACATCTCTAAACTATAGTTGTATCTATAGAGTTGTCAAATGATAACTTTTTGTGAACAGTATTGTCAGTAGATATTTATACTAACTACTAATTGTGATGTGATATAAATAATGAGTAACTTTTTTTGAGAACTGTAATTAGGTGTTTTTAAATGATTTGGTTTTATTCCATTGTTACTATATTGATATGAAAGTAAGACAGTTTTATGTGCCTGTTAATCAAACACATAGTGTAAAATACACTGAACACATCATAAAAATATGTTAAAAATACCTCTATTAAATTCATTCAGCAATACATTTTAGATTTATCAATTCAACACACTTGTTACTTATTTTCAGCTAACACTGGTTACATAGTTTAGTGTGCAGTAAAGTTAACAAAATAGATAGTACAGGTAATTACGGTAAAACTAAAACATAATAGAGGCACCTAGTCATCACCATCCACCAACCACTCTTTCTCAAATGAATCGTAAGACTGACCCTAACAATATTCTCCCTCCCCTCCCACATATCACAAACGGTGAGCATGTTTGATGAAGTGAAAGTTGGATCAAGAATTTCGAACATAACATAAAATTTACTGAAACAGTTCAAAGTGTACTGCACTAACCTTAGAATCCTTTATACCAATGCTGATTACACCGATGTACTAAACAAGTGGAACCAATGGAACGAAGACAAATTGTTCAGTGTAAACATATCCAAAATTTGAGGCTGAATTGATTGACTAACAGCATTCATTCCCAGTTTCATCCTGGCGACCAGATTGTTAACCTATGTATTTCTAGCATAAATAATCAGTGTAAATCAGTGCTAGCTAAAGGTCTTCAGTTCTCTCTTTCACCACGTAAATTCTATGTACTTACCTTAGTTTACACTATTAAATCACAATACAGGTACCTAAAGGACCTTCTTGTTAAAGAAAAAGTAACTTTATCGACTCAGTAACTTTTCTCATGACGAAAATAAAGAAATCTGCCTCTTCTACTTCTTATGATTTTATCTCTAATGTTTGTCCTTACCGTTTAAGCCCTGAATAAATCTTTTAAAAGAACTATCATTAAATAAAATATTTATGTTACATCGTCCGACAATACCATTGTTATTCTTAACTAAAATAATTACTTAATTAAAATGGTGGTTATTCTTTACAACTCTACCACATTTAAAATCCTTATTAACACCTTTTCATTATCATCCAACGTGAGGAAACATTCCAGAGATACTTGAGGAAACTTAGAAAGAAAAATGTCGTAGACA
Organism: Tachypleus tridentatus; assembly: GCF_004210375.1. Lineage (NCBI taxonomy): Eukaryota > Metazoa > Arthropoda > Merostomata > Xiphosura > Limulidae > Tachypleus > Tachypleus tridentatus. Next base: position 168,124,002 of record NC_134825.1, read on the forward strand.
TTTGACTGATGATGAGATGACACCGGGTAAACGATCAAAGTATATTAATTTGCTATTGTGGGTTATATAGATATAATTATCCCAAAAGCACAGTTAATTAATGACACGAGAACATAGTATAGGCTATCTATTAACAACTGCAGCATTATAATATGCTGAAAATATATATTTTAGTAACTGCAATACTAAGAATTACGTTCCATTTTCTTATCTTACAATTATCTAAAGGACATGGTGTGCATATTTGTATGTATGTGACCGAAATAATAAATACACTGTGCCACTATCTATTAAATATCACCACACAACAAAAAAATCTGTTAAAAATTCCCACCTTGATATCCTAAACTCAGACAATTATGAAAATAACAACGATACCTACGACAAACCTTTGTTTATCAATGAAAAAAAAATTAAAGTATTGTCCTCGTAACAAGAACCTGACTTTCACTAGGACTAAATCTGAAGGTTTGGTTATATCTTTATTGATGTAATTTACATATATAGTTTTAAGGAAAGGAGTTAAAAACACTATTAGTTTTTCAATAAACGGTACCACACTTAAGAGATCAAAAATAATGTTTGCTCAGCACAATCAGAACAGTTTTCCACTACTTTAATTCCTGTGAAAAATTTCTTTTTTGTTGTTTCAGAAAACGGTTCCTTTTTCTCAATTTTTCAGAACGACGCTGCCTAAAACAGCCCAGTATTTGCTAACCCTTACTGCTAAATTTCTCACAGGTTGCAGAGTAAAGTGAATGTGACTATTTGTCTGACTTTTGTTTCATATTTCAAGAATTTAATTCAGATTTATGGAATGATCGTATGTGAATATACAATTAAAATATTTATACGAAACTTTATACCTGCAAATTGTCCGTCGAATGTAAGGTGGATAATTTTTTGCTATAAACTTTTGTTCTTTCTTCTCAAAGTTCGGCTTTTATTTTAATGTCTGGTCTCCATAGTTACTATATGCAACTTTCAATAACATTGTGGTTCATCTTTATTGTTGTCTTTCTTCACAGTTTGTATTGGTTTCAAGTGTAACGATACTCTTGAATCAATTGTTGTAATGAAATGACGTAAGCAAAAGAGAAGAAAAATGGTATAAAAATACAACTGATATGTGAGGGGGTAGCAGTGGGAAAAGTCAGAAGATATTGAAAGGTGAGTGATGAAAACGAAATTTTATCATTTACATCTAGCAAACAAATTGTACCTAGATTATAAATAAAGGGTTGTTTCTCATGATCACGTGTACGACGACATGTCGGTGTAGATCTCACAGCAACAAGTTTTAGATGTGGCAAGTTTTATTTGTCGTCTGTAGATTTATTCTGTACATACGACTTTAACCTTTTATATATATATTATTTGAAATATCAAAATAGAGAGAACCACAAATGTTTTATGATTAGATTATAGTACACAAATAGATGCTACTGAGAAATGAACATTTAAAGTTGAAGGGTATACACAGTTTACTAACAGTGATAAAAACAAACTGTAAGATTGTGAGATACTCGTGGTTTTTTTTAACTATGCTTCATGGAGCCCTTGAAATCAATGTATTTCTCATTTACTTTCTATATTTTAGGAAATATAACTAAAATATAAACCTCAATGAATATATAGTAATATGTGTGTGTATATTATACAGTAATGTACGGTAGCGGAAATAGTTTACTTTTGTTGGCCAATACGTAGTTAGGCCACCTGCATTTGTGTTTTTGTCTAAACTAAGGTAAATTTAACACTGCATTATATCACATTCAACACTTGACAAATTGAAAACAAGAGGGTAGTAAATTTTACGAGTAAGTGCCCAAATAACACCTTCATACACATATGCTGCGAAATTCCACAGACGTCAAATAGATTAGCAGTAGCATTAAAACACCTGCGATCTCAGATCCTACAGTGTTTACTGAACAAGTGAAATTTTGAACCATGTAATACATATTTTCACAGATTTTAATTACAATTTTATTAGCCTTGGAAATTTCATTTGTAAGTGTTGTAGGAAACATAAACCGCTTCGTTCACTGGGACTGAACCTGAAAATGTGATTATATTTTCAATGGTGTAATTTGTATAGTTTTAAAGAACAGTGTTTTAAAAGTAAAACTTATTTTTTCGACAAACGATACCACATTTAATAGATAAGAATACAGTTTATATCAGCACAAACCAAACACTTTTCGCCTATAGAACATGCTGTAAAAATAGTATTTTTTCTTGTAAAATATTCACTTTTACTAAAGTTTTCAGTGTCACGCTATCTAAACTAGCCCAATGTTTGCTAACCATAATTACCAACCTACACACAGGTTGTAAAGTAATATAAGTGTTGCTAGTTGTCTAACTTGTTTTTAACTTCAATAATTTAATTCAGATACATACAAAGAACGTACGTGAATATAGAATTAAAATATTTATACAAAACGTTATACCTACAAATTGTTCTGGCCGAAGTACCCATGAAATGTAAGGTGAGAAACTTTTAACTATAAAATTTAGTTCTTTCTTTAGCACAGTTCGATTCTTACTTTAAGATTTTTCCTCTTAGTTACTCTTTGCAAATATTCAATAATATGCTTTCATTTTATTGTTGTCTTTCTCTGTTTGTATTGGTTAGAAATGAAGCAATACTTGTCAATCAGTTATAAAGATATGACGTAAGCGAAAGAAAACGAAACTAAAGACATATATAAAACAGATAAGTGTGAGGTAGCACTGGGAAAAGACAGATGTTAAAAGTTGAGTTATGAAACGAAAATTTATCCTTTAAATCTAGTTAACAAATTGTACGTTGAATATAAAGGGTTGTTCCTCCCGATCACTTGTACAACGATTTGTTAGTGTACAGGGTGGTCCGTGGGTCCCAACCCATCAAGGAAACTGGCGTGTGATGAGTTACTGTGAATCTTCAATACCATCCCTTCTCGAGGAAAGGTGATGTTTACGGGCGAGTGTGCAATTTACCGTTCGAGTTGAGCACGAAGTGTTTACTTCTTGGCAAAGAAGCCGTTATAATGTGATGATCAATCCCACTATTCGTTGGTAAAAGAGTAACCCAAGAGTTGGCGGTGGGTTAACCAACTTGTTACTTGGTACATATTTAGTATGTAAATTTGTTTGGGTGGCCAAATTGTTTGGAAAGTAATCTAACCACCACATTATTTGAATTGTATAACCAGCCTCTTTAAAATAAGGTTTTTATCTCTGGGACAACAATACTTCTTTATCCTTGGTCTCAACTATGAATGGTGATTTTTGATTTTTAACATAAAATATTCTTGATGCTGAGATATCCACATTTTATTTCACAAAGTTTCAAAATGACTTGCTCAAGTTTGACTCAATGAATCAGAAGAAAGTAAGAAAAGCTATCAGGTTGTAAACAGTTAACAAACAAAAATGGAGCTGTTTATTATGAGAATAATAACAAAAGATAATGCAGGTAAAAACATATATGGAGTTACTCTCAAAGCAAGTAATTATGAGGGGTATCTTTAAGAGTGGGATACCGTCGTGTAGAAATTTGTTCTTTTTCTGGTTATTTATATGACAAGCTACACTTTGTCCAACATTGTAACATATATGAATGTAACATTCTTAAATCATGATTGTTTAACTATTTAGTGTTTGAAAATTGTAATAGTTTGTTTGTAACTTCTCCTTCCAAGTAAGAACTTTCACAGAAAGTGTTGTGCAGAAACTGGTCATTTAATGTTGAAACAGAATAAGATGAACGTGAAAATGTAATAAATGATTGAAAATTACGGAGTTTCAGACCAGAGCAAATGTCGCACCTTCTAAATATGGGAAAAGAACAGCTAGTTACGTATTTATCAATTTATTATTTAGCTTACAATAGAGAGAAAAAAACTGATAAGCTGAAATCACTTGATAAAATATCCATGACTAGAGACTTGTTTTCCAACATTATTTACACTTTTTTATTATATATTTGTTTCATCTGATGAGATATAAATATATTTATCTGAGTATCCAAGAACTGAAATAATTTTGACTGTATTTTGATACACTTGAATGTCATTGTGTTAAAAGTTTTTGAAACTGTGATTTCGTGATTTCCAAATTTGAAGAGCAATTTTGTTCTTTGAAAATGTTTTTGTGTTTTATATCTATTAAAGTTTTTTTTTCAAATGTATAAAAAACAAACTGTTCTTTCAAACTTTATGATCACTGAAAGTGAGTGTTTTTATTAGAAGATTAATTTTTGTTGTTGTTTTGTGTCCCTGATGTTTCAGTATGAGATAGAAACTCATTCCTCTGACACTTTTATGAATTTGATAAACGTTTTTCTCCAGACAGTCCATGTAATTTGTAGTCCTATAGTCCTAGGGTTTTAATTTTTACAAATAATAATAATTATGATTCATCTGAAAGTTAAGGTTCTCACGTCAAGTTTGTAAGATAATAACTTTTCAGTGTTCTGTGATCTTATAAAATGCATTCTACTCAATATATTTGTGTTCATTGTTCAGTGATAATGTTTGTGAAAAATTACTTTTGTAACAACCAGAAGTTCTTTTTGATTAGATATTTTAAACAACCCATCCCTCATGTATACATTAATGATATATTTTCAGGTATTGGTAGTTCACACGATAAACTTGGGACAACCTGTTAAAGAAACAGAATAACAACTGATCAAAAAATCATATAATGATTGCACTTTGTGGCACATGTTGAAACAAATTACTATATACATATATATTTTTATTGATATATACTTTTTTTGTCCTGCATTGAAATTTTAGGATGTGATTTGTAGTATGGCATGGATGCTGCGTCTCTGGTTATTGCAGAAAAGTACATAAATGCCTTCAGTATATTAGCTAAAATAAGAAATACTTTGTTACTTCCAATTAACATAGGAGATTTATCAAGTATGGTTATTCAAGTAAGTAAATGGATTCTATTACTTAGAGTGTTTTATCAAAGTCCTTGTCTGCCAAATCTATCTCTCTCTGAGAACTTGTACCATGTGTGTTATTTGTGTAAAGAAAATACAACTGGACTCACAATAAAAATACATATTAAAGGTCCATGAAGTCATTTAATTTCTCAAATATTTGAGTGTTTCAAGTTTTATTAGAATGTGGATTGTAGAGCATAAACTACACTAAAATAATAGTTTTACGTTGTTTTTTACAGCTCGGTTCTTGACAAAAATGTAATTTTGCGAACATTTTGTCTTGTAAAGACTAGAAATTAAAATCATGAGTAAAAATTAATAATGCATTATAATAGAGCATATTTTAACTTGAATGAATTTTTTATCTTTTCGAGATTTTAAAACAGTTTTTGTAAATGGTCAAAGTGTTAGAAAACAGTCACATTGGAAAAGTCAAAACATGTAGTAATTATCTATTTCCGTTGAATTTGTCTCACATGAAATAAAAGTTATGTAGTTATTTGTTTTTCTCATTAAAATGGCAAAAAATAATACTGAATTAACTATTCAAGTTTCTAGTTTTCAATTAATCGTAATAAATGCCAAAAGCAAAATGTTTTCCATTTCTTTATAGTATAAAATTTTCAAGTAAACTTGGTCGTAAGTCACAAGTGTCTTACTGATGGTTATCACTATAAACACAGTCTCACTGATGAATGTCACTAGAAACACTGTCTCACTGATGCTTGTGACCAGAAGCACAGTCTCACTGATGGTTGTCACTAGAAACACAGTCTCACTGATGGTTGTCACTTGAAACACAGTCTCTCTGATGGCTATCACTAGAATCACTCTCACATTGATGATTATCACTAGAAACACAGTGTCAGTGATGGTTGTCTCTACAAACACATTCTCACTGATGGTTGTCACTAGAAACACATTCTCACTGATGGTTATCACTAGAAACACATTCTCAATGATCGTTGTCACTAGAAGCACAGTTTCACTGATGGTTCTCACTAGAAGCACAGTCTCACTGATGGTTATCACTAGAAGCACATTCTCACTGATGGTTGTCACCAGAAACACAGTCTCACTGATGGTTATCACTAGAATCACTGTCTCACTGATGGTTGTCCCTGAAACACAGTCTCACTGATGGTTGTCACTAGAATCACTGTCTCACTGATTATTATCACTAGAAACACAGTCTCACTGATGGTTGTCACTAGAAACACAGTCTCACTGAATAAATACAGTCTCACTGATGGTTATCACTAGAAGCACTGTCTCACTGATGATTATCACTAGAAGCACAGTCTCACTGATGGTTGTCACTAGAAGCACACTCTCACTGATGGTTCTCACTGAAAGCACAGTCTAACTGATGGTTATCACAAGAAGCACAGTCTCACTGATGGTTATCACCAGAAACACAGTCTCACTGATGGTTATCACTAGTAACACAGTGTCAGTGATGGTTGTCACTAGAAACACAATCTCACTGATGGTTTTCACTAGAAACACAGTTTCACTGATGGTTGTCAATAGAAACACAGTCTCACTGATGGTTGTCACTAGAAACACAGTCTCACTGATAGTTATCAGTAGAAAGACAGTCTCACTGATGGTTATCAGTAGAAATACAGTCTCACTGATGGTTGTCACAAAAAACACAGTCTCACTGATGGTTGTGACTAGAAGCACAGTCTCACTGATGGTTATCACTTGAAACACAGTTTCACTGATGGTTGTCAATAGAAACACAGTTTCACTGATTGTTGTGAATAAAAACACAGTCTCACTGATGTTTTTCACTAGAAACACAATCTCTGATGGTTATCAGTAGAAATACAGTCTCACTGATGGTTGTCACAAAAACACAGTCTCACTGATGGTTGTGACTAGAAGCACAGTCTCATTGATGGTTATCACTAGAAGCCCAGTCTCACTGATGATTAACACTAGAAACACAGTCTCACTGATAGTTATCACTAGAAACACAGTCTCACTGATGGTTGTCACTAGAAGCACAGTCTCACTGATGGTTGTCACTAGAAGCACAGTCTCACTGATGGTTCCCACTGAAAGCACAATCTAACTGATGGTTATGACTAGAAGCACAGTCTCATTGATGATTATCACTACAAACACAGTGTCAGTGATTGTTGTCACTAAAAACACCATCTCACTGATGGTTATCACTAGAAACACAGTCTCACTGATGGTTGTCACTAGAAAGCTCTCACATGGTTCTCACTGATGGTTCTCACTTGAAAGCACAGTCTCACTGATGGTTATCACACTGAGAAGCACAGTCTCACTGATGGTTTATAGAAACACAGTGTCAGAAACACAGTCTCACTGATGGTTATCACTAGTAACACAGTGTCAGTGATGGTTGTCACTAGAAACACAATCTCACTGATGGTTTTCACTAGAAACACAGTTTCACTGATGGTTGTCACTAGAAACACAGTCTCACTGATAGTTATCAGTAGAAAGACAGTCTCACTGATGGTTGTCACAAAAAACACAGTCTCACTGATGGTTGTGACTAGAAGCACAGTCTCACTGATGGTTATCACTAAAAACACAGTCTCAGTCTCACTGATGGTTGTCTCTACAAACACATTTTCAGGGATGGTTGTCACTAGAAGCACAGTCTCACTGATGGTTGTCACTAGAAACACAGTTTCACTGATTGTTGTGAATAAAAACACAGTCTCACTGATGTTTTTCACTAGAAACACAATCTCTGATGGTTATCAGTAGAAATACAGTCTCACTGATGGTTGTCACAAAAACACAGTCTCACTGATGGTTGTGACTAGAAGCACAGTCTCATTGATGGTTATCACTAGAAGCCCAGTCTCACTGATGATTAACACTAGAAACACAGTCTCACTGATAGTTATCACTAGAAACACAGTCTCACTGATGGTTGTCACTAGAAGCACAGTCTCACTGATGGTTCCCACTGAAAGCACAATCTAACTGATGGTTATGACTAGAAGCACAGTCTCATTGATGATTATCACTACAAACACAGTGTCAGTGATTGTTGTCACTAAAAACACCATCTCACTGATGGTTATCACTAGAAACACAGTCTCACTGGTGGTTGTCAATAGAAACACAGTCTCACTGATGATTGTCTCTATAAACAGTATCACTGATGGTTGTCACTAGAAGCTCTCATTTTATTGATGGTTCTCACGAGAAACACAGGTCCATTGATGGTTGTTTCTACAAACACAGTCTCACTGATGGTTGTCACTAAAAACACCATCTCACTGATGGTTATCACTAGAAACACAGTCTCACTGATGGTTATCACTAGAAACACAGTCTCTTTGATGGTTATCACTAGAAATACAGTCTCACTGATAGTTGTCACAAGAAACACAGTCTAACTGATGGTTATCACTAGAAGCACAGTCTCACTGATGGTTATCACTAGAAGCACAGTGTCACTGATGGTTATCACTAGAAGCACAGTGTCACTGATGGTTATCACTAGTAACACAGTGTCAGTGATGGTTGTCACTAGAAACACAATCTCATTGATGGTTATCACTAGAAACACAGTTTCACTGATAGTTGTCACTAAAAACAATCTCACTGATGGTTGTCACTAGAAACAAAGTCTCACTGATGGTTCTCACCAGAAGTACAGTCTCACTGATGGTTATCACTAGAAGCCCAGTCCTACTGATGGTTGTCACCAGAAGCACAGTCTCACTGATGGTCATCACTAGAATCACTGTCTCACTGATTATTATCACTAGAAACACAGTGTCAGTGATGGTTGTCACTAAAAACACCATCTCACTGATGGTTATCACTAGAAACACAGTCTCTCTGATGGTTATCACAAGAAACACAGTCTCTTTGATGTTTATCACTAGAAACACAGTCTCACTGATGGTTATCACAAGAAACACAGTCTCACTAATGGTTGTCATTAGAAACACAGTCTCACTGATGGTTGTTAATAAAAACACAGTTTCACTGATGGTAATTCGGTTTAGCTGTAGTTTTGTATTAAATGTTGGAGATGGACAAAACAGTTTTGCTCTGTGGTTTTCTGAGCTTTATTTTGCCTCCAGTCAGTTTGCCAGTCGTTTGTTGTTTAAATGTAATGTTACTGAAATACCTTGAAAAACGAGTCATACTTTTTATTTTTCCTGGGGATATTGATAACTCAGTTTCTTCAATCATTATTTCTTCATTCGAAGTCTCGCCGTCAACTTTTGTATCGACCTTCTTCCAAGAGTCATTGTCTGTCGTTTCAATTGTGATATTTTCTTTAGATCGAAAAGGGTGAACCTTGTTATCATGCATTCTACGAAGGATGTTACTGAAGAATGTCGATAAACGATTCATTCCTTTCATTTTTTTCGATGTTACAGGTTCCTGAGTTTCTAGGTTCCTTCGTCCACGGAAACTAAAACCACTAGCTTTGTTTGTTGTGCTCGGCTTTGCATTGACAATGTCAATTTTGTTGTTGAAAAATTCCTTTTTGGAACTGTTGGTCTTATCTACAGATTAAAGGTAAAAATAAGTAACATAAATTAAAAGCTGATAATCGCGATTTGTTACAGTGATAAGTGTAATTGTTTTTTGCTCTTAACTTATCCGTGGTAAAATATACAATTATCTCACATGTTATGCCACATATATATTAATAACTAACATTTTGCTGTTTATTAATATTCACTAATTTGTTCAGATTTACTTGTGTAAAAGTAAGAAAAGAATTGCAAATAAGAATGTGAAAATTGATTTCTGGAAACACAGTCTCACTGATTGTTTTCACTAGAAACACAGTCTCACTCATTGTTTTCACTAGAAACACAGTCTCACTGATGGTTGTCATTAGAAACACAGTCTCACTGATGATTGTCACTAGAAACACAGTCTCACTGATGATTGTCACTAGAAACACAGTATCACTGATTGTTATCACTAGAAACACAGTCTCACTGATGATTGTCACTAGAAACACAGTATCACTGATTGTTATCACTAGAAACACAGTCTCACTGATGATTGTCACTAGAAACACAGTCTCACTGATGTTTCAGTCATAATATGGAGATTTAGGACAGTAGAAACCAGATTTCGATACTTCACAGCGCTCCAGTGGCATGACTGCGGATTTACAACGCTAGAAATCGGGTTCAGATACCAGTGGTAATTAATGAAGAAATAGGTCCTTTGTAGCATTTTGATTAACTTCAAACAAATGATACGATGCTCAAAGTGCAGTAACGTTTCAGACACCTACATTACATTTACCTCCTGCAGTCAATTAAAGATGACATCACGAAAAAAATATGTTAATTTAAGTATAACATTTGAATTTTAATTAATAAATATTTATAGGAAAATTTGAATAATTGTCCTTCTTGTCTTTTTTTGAATTTCGCGCAAAGTTACTCGCGGGCTCTTCACGCTAGCCTTTCCTAATTTAGCAGTGTGAGACTGAAGGAAAGGCAGTTAGTTATCACCACCCACCGCCAACTCTTGGGTTACTCTTTTGCCAACGAATAGTGGAATTGACCGTCACATAATATTAGTTAAAACGGGTAGCATGTTTGGTGCGACCGGGATTCGAACTCGCGACCCTCGAATTACGAATCGCACGCCTTAACACCTCTGGCCATGCCGGACCGTAATTGTGCTTACAAAGTTTAATTATCCATTATTTATCTAGTAGAAATTATTGTGACATTATACACGGTACTTGTCTCTGCTGTGTTTACCTGAATATTGATGAACGTCTCTGTTGTTAAGTTCGCTTTCCGTTGAAGAATCTTTTCCTGTTAGTATAAAAATGTACGGACGGTGCGAAGTATGATGTTTCCTAAAAAACAGCAAGAAACACAAATAATGTAGATGATTCATACACACTAAAAAGTTGAATCGTAACAAGGTAATAACGTTTTGTGACAAAACAGCTGGGTCAAGGACCCCAAAGTTCAGGGATATCTAACCCTAATTTAGAAATGGTTATCACAGGAGGGGGTAACAAATCAACAACACCTTTCACCCACTCGATTAATATCGAAACCCATTAATCAGTCCGAGCAGCATGAGAGTTGTCTGTTTTCCTTCTACTCTATCGATTTGAAAACTGGTAACAAGGGAGTAAAAATAATTTTACTCCATCATAAACTTGGAATTATTCTTTTAGAACTTAAATAATTTTTCGACGTTTATTAATGAATATGGACGTATACAAGGGTTTATACTTTATGTACATAATTTTGCTACGGAGCGAATACACACATATACAGAAGTTTGTGCACAGTACATGAGGTGATGTTCAATACACAAACCGTGAAGTTTCAAGTATACGGCTCCCCCGCGAGTACAGCGGTATATCTACGGATTTACAACGCTAAAATCAGGGTTCTATTTCCCTCAGTGGGCTCAGCAGATAGCCCAATGTGGCTTTGCTATAAGAAAACACAAACACAATACAAGTATACGTTAACGAACACATAGGTTAGCACATAAGCCATGTACATCCTTGTGCAAATTAATTGAAACAAATGGTCATTTTACAATATTTTCAACATGGCGGCCAGTGTAGGCTCGCTGGACCCGCTGATTTCCTTTAATAGTCATTTTTTCACACAGACGGCGTCATTAGCTGTGTTTTGCAGTGCGGTCGATCTATTTTTGGGATATATGACATTTTGAGGAATATTACGTCATTCGAAATTGCGTTAGAAGGGCAATGAGACCAGTCAAAAAACAACATCTTTATCAACTCAATGAAGAAGAAACGGTATCAATGGGTTCTGAAATACAAGAACTGGACACAAGAACAATGGAGAAAGGTGTTATTCAGTGACGAGACTCATTTCTTTGTACGGGGTCAAAGATGTCTGCATGTTCGCAGATCTCCAGGTGAGAAACTTCCAGAATCTCACATCAACCAGTTCGTAAAACATCCCTTGAAGAATATGTTTTGGGACTTTATCAGCTACTATGGCGTCGGAGGCTTACATATCGTAGAAGGTATGATGCGAGGACCACAGTACATCGAAGTTTGGCAGAGAAGAGTCGTTCCAGAATTGAAAAATAGATTTCCAGATGGATCTGGCATTTTTCAGCAAGATCTGGCTCCGTGCCACACATCGACATTTGTGAATAATTTTATGATTACAACGCGAATAAAGGTGTTGGACTGGCCTGGAAACTCTCCGGGCTTAAATCCTATTGAAAATGTTTAGGCGATTTGTAAAGAGAGACTTCGGGGAAAAGACTGTACTACGAAAGATAAGCTAATTCAGGTGTGGTACCGCGATCCAAATATTGCAGTCAACTCGTGGACTCGAGTGGCGCTTGGAGGTTGTCCTCGTGCACCAGATACAATGTACCTTTAGTACTGTATATTATATTTCACGGAAATTGTAAAGACGAGCTCTCATCAAACAATGCGTCATGAGACAGATATCACAGTGTTGTGAGTCTCAAAATTGTTTCAATTAATAAAACGTACTTTATAACTTCCTATATCTATATAGCTTTAATATTACTGTCTCTTGTGTGTCCATGCAATTACTTCGCACGATGTGAATGAATATTCACTAAAATTCTTACGGAAACTCATTAGGTCCATGAGCGATAGATACAAAGTTTGAGTCTTGAGGTTTTTATGAGCATTTTTGCGTTATGAACCCTGTTTCACTTTCTGTAGATGGAGCTTGATATATAGGATAACATTTCTCACTATATGGTTTGTATAATGTTTATAGACACTGTAATCTCGAGTTAAACTATATTAGTTGCTAAAGGTTAGGCTCACAAGAGTTTAATAAGCTGCCGATAACATACACACACTAGTGTAAAAAGTTGTCCAATAGAGCGGGGAACCAAAGCGAACCAGATCTGAATCCTACAATATACATTTGCAAGTTTGCCATCCGTAAACCGATAGAAGAAAAATAAAGAACCTTTAATTTTGAGAAACCAAAGTCTACCATGAACATCTACGTCAGCCAAAGAGTGTCTTCCCAGACTTCACTTGTCACATCTGTTGTATTATTACAATCTTTCTATTGAAATTACGTTTCTTGTAAATATTCGAACATCGTTAGAAAATATTTATTAAAAATAAAATATCTCTTGAGATTTGGTTTGTTTTTTTTAAGTCTATAAAATGCTAACTCTGCCAGCTAATGGTTTAAAAACAACAACAACCGAAACACTGAGTGAAACAAGAAAAGGAAAAATCAAACAAACAAACATAATGTGTCGTGGTAGTTCTGGACGATCACCAAAGTAAAGAAATAAAAGTTTGCAAAATGTAAAATGCATGAAATAATTGAAGTGTAAAAATAAAACCAGTGTAAAGAAAAAACAAATCAATGAAATGAGATGAGAGAGAAGGACCATGAATACAGTAAATAACTTATTCAAACAAAACGAAGCAAAAAAATCACGTGGATGGGATGTTACTTTGAAACAGCCTGAAAATATATCAGACAGTAACAAGTATACCATGCAACAGCTACCTAGAAACTACAGAGACATTCTGTAAGGTTACCCAAACTAGAAGTAAGAAAATGGTAATCAGATGCCTTTAACATTAAAGATGCCGTGTACGGTTACCGAAGTTTAGTGTTAAAGATAGATCCAACAGCCAACTGAAACATCATTTCAACCACAAGAAGTTTCCGAAAAGTTTGGAGTCTGACCTACAGTGGCTTTAGTTTCTAATCATTTGTGTTTGAAGAAGGCTGGTTGTTTGTTGAGTATTAATTACGAATGTAGAGGCAAATCATCAATAAATAATGATAAAAAATAATTGTCATAGGTTTGTTATTTGATTCGCTGTGTATTTAATCTGGTTGAATTTGAGGGTAATCCTTTATAAGGAAACTTGTTACATAACATGGAAGATGCTTGTGTCACCACCAATGGGTTCATCCAGGTGGCTGCGCCCATTAGAAGATTCTACTGTTGGATGCCAACAAGAACTAAATGGCATTACGCCATACAAGACAGATGCACCCATAACAGGCCACCGTTTAGGATGAACAGTGAAAGTAACGTCATGGTTCCAGTCTCCTGATGGATGTAACATTATCCAAGAAAGTTGTGCCAATTGATATTGGGATCAGTTGGAAGTGACGTCATGTTACTCACTGTTGCTTCACCACACTTTCGAAATGTCATGGGATAGAGTGAAGGTTCAACCAAAAATTATAAGTAAAATAGAAATAGTCTGATATCATAAAAATTAACAGTAATACCTATCATCTCTTGACGTGCCCTTGTCTGATCAAAGTATAAAACTTGACTGTCATTCGTTACAAAGTAGTTATGTCTCCAAAGTGCATATCCTGAATTCAAAGCACAAACACGTTATACAAGTACCATCATATTTTACGAAGCCTTAGGATGGTTCAGTGAAAGTTCCTACGAGGATAATCGTCATATCCTTGTCTACCCAGTGTCCAAAAAATGTGTACATCTGGAATTGTCGTAACAAATTACAGGAAGGCGTAAATGAAAATTTGAAACCCAATTTCAATGATGTGCAATACTGCTTCAAATAATAGTGGATTCTGTCTGGTTTCTCTGGCACTGTAGCTCATGCCATGAAGACAAATTATTATTGTATTGGGGGTGCACTTGCACCTGTTTAAGTGCTATGTGACGTTATCAAAATATGGTTAACTTCCAGGGTTCTTTCATTTGTGACATAGCTGTATACGTTTTGGGTATTTAACTTTCTTTCTTTAATAACAGATTTGAAGTTTGAATAAACCATGAGTGATAAAAGATCAAAGAGTCCTTCTTCATCTTGCTTTTAGTTCAGAAAGTTTTTGGTAATATCACATGGAACAAAATATTTGTTTTATTATTTCATTAGCTCGATTCACTTAAACTACTGCTGTAAAAGGAAGAAAAGCTGAGAACCTAAATATAGTCGAAGAATGAGAAGTGGCATATCATTTTGAGTTATTGGTTAGCTCTAAATAGACTCCAGTCTAACCTTATTTAACACTGCCTCTATCTGTAGTAGTGCCCCCCGCGAGTACAGCGGTATGTTTACGGATTTACAACGCTAAAATCAAGGGGTTCGACTCTCCTCAGTGGACTCAGCAGATAGCTCGATGTGGCTTTGCGATAAAAAACACACGCACGTATCTGCAGTAAAAAAATTCTCTTTTCTTGTTTCCTTTCTTGAGAAAAGTCATTGACCCATAAGACAACAATTTAGCTTTAGTGGATATTTGGCTGCTCCAATTCAATGGATCGAAATTGTTGACAACTATTTCAAAGACTCTCGATGAAATTGTGATTCTTATTCAAAATAATTCTTTGTATTACAAATAATAAAGAAAGCCATTATGTTCAAAGGACTTAGCAAACTGTGGCTGTGAATGTAATTGTTTTTTTCTTTGGGTGAAATAGAGAAAAAGGAAAAAAAATGTTTTTACACAAATAAGGATGTACAGCTGAATTAAGGAGAGTCCAGCATGTGTTTAATGGAGCGAGATGTTTAAAAAAAAAAGATGCAATTTTTTATACTTTATTCAACATGCTGATAAACAGACTGAAGATTGTAAACTAATATTTCATAACAAAGGATATGATACCGTGTCAACAATTGTTAATATTAATAGTACTGGTATCACTGAAGAGTTCAAAAATGGTTGGGGTAAACGACCTGAAAACGGTATAACAGATAATATTAAAATGTTGAACAAAAGCATTGACAATTTTAAAGAATTGGAACCTGGAAAGATGAGGAAATACTCGAACCTATATGATATTTCTTT